>NW_026919880.1:0-16197 GCF_032062105.1 Saccostrea cuccullata
TACATGTAGTAGCATTTAAAGGAAGAAGTGATAATCTCTAGAATTGCTTGCTATTTTAGGATTTCTTTCCATGTATCTCAATAATGATCATTTCATTTTTAATAAGCGATGAGAAAAAAAATGTTTTATTCATTTGTTGTTTGTAGCATGAAATTGTTTTCTAAAGAATATAGTAAAAGTGTAGATGTTTAATATTTTCAAATTTTGATGAAAAAAAAATCTACAATCTTTATCCTATAATGATCATGCCCTCTGGTTCACTCTTTGCTGTCGTGGTTAAACTTTGACCTTGCTCTGTGACTAGTATCTCAAATTCTTCTGTGGTCAGCTTAGGACTTCCTTCAGATGTGATTTTGTTCGGAATTAAACTGATTCCATTTGTTTTCTCAGTCATGGTGTACTTGGATGTTAATAGAGAGAGAAGTGTGGACTTTGTTGTCATTGCTGGAACTGACGATAGATCTTCTGTTGTAGATTTTTTAATACTTGTAGAAAGTGTTGTTGACGATGCTAGCTCTGTGACTTTTGGTGTAAAGTTTGGTTTTGTAGTTGATTTCGCAGTAGATTGTGTCGTTGCTTTTGTTAGTTTTGTTGTCGATACTGCTGAGGTTGGTTTTAGAGTTGGTGTTGTTTCTGGTTTTTGTGTTGTTTGTGGTATATCTTGAATTCATAGAAAAATTAATTCATTGTTAAGTAATGCAAAAATGATGACGTAAAGTTTTACCGTTTGTTTTGTTTTAGAATATTTCGAACTAATGTCTTACCAAACTGACAAATGTAGGGATAGAAGAAGGCTATTCCGCTGTGACAGGGGTAGTCGTGCCACATGTAATGATCTGTGACCTTCAGTAGTCCGCAGTCCTCCGCCCCTCCCCCCGGTATCAGCAGAAATCCGGTCTGGTGGGGACCCTGGTGAGGACTCCAGTTATCATACGTCATCGTCTTGTCACCTACAATGTTAACCTCGTCACATTTTATTGTTATACAACACATTCTGAAGCAAAAGGTAGGAGAGTTGTTCAAGAGATAAGTTAAAGAGAAACCTTGAATTAAAGATTCATACAATTTCAATATAAAAGAAATAAGTTGCCAACTATTATATTGTTCTTTTTTCCGAAGAACATATACTTTTTTTTCAGCTGTCGAAGGAAGAGCATAGATATTTCAAATCTATGTCCTTCTAATGACCTTATTTATCTATACAACTTATCGTTAAGCATTGTCTTGAGTATTATTTTATTTTAACAAATATTTTTAAAATACATTTTTACTTTATTTAAAAAAAACAATATTTCATTGTGTCTTAAAGCTTTATATTCTGACTTATCTTGGTCAAAAATGAGCCAAGGCTTATTGTGAATATGGCAGGTAGACAGGGGATCCTGGTTGACACAGTATCCCATCCCTGACGTTTATGTAACTTACCTGACACCCACTCCCACCTCCCCTCATGATGTTGATCTGAAGCCCCGATCCAGAAGCCCTCCTTGATGTGGTGATGGACTTGTCTTATCTTCTCTATGATGGAACCCTGCATATCAGCATTCCGGATCTGCACCAGATCCCCTCCATGGCGCTGACAGCGCTCCCGCGCGTGCGGCCAGTCACGCTTGTCCAGGGAGATCTGAAGGCACGAGGTACCATGTATCCAGACGTATTGTGGATCTAGAGCAATGTCCCGGGGGCAGTAAGTTCTTAAATCATCCGGTGCAGACAAAGCTAATTTAGAGGAAAAGTGGAATTTTAAATATATTTAAAGGCAGAGATTTTTTACAGAGTGGTAAATTCCAGGTAAGGGAGAGGCTAATTCTGTACAGATGTGAATGCCTTCGGGGCTATCAGTCTACCTGTTGTCATCTGTCTCCTAATCCCTATACACAGGAAGTGATTTAATACACAGTGAAAAACCCAGATGTCAAACTCTACCTGTGTTTGGTATTATGGGACAATTTCAAATTAGTGGTAAAAAGGTTTCTCAATTCTATAATGATTTATTTTTGAATGTTTGAAAAAACCCCATACCATTTAAAATATTTTTGATATCATACTATAAATTCAAATATTAAAACATAGATTATTTTAGATGTTAGTGCATGTATATTTTAATCTAAAAAAAATCAATAACAATTCCATTTTAGGTTTACCATTTAGCATTATTAAAATAAATATCGAAATTTCATTTAGAAAAAAAAAAGTTTTATGTACCAAAGGTTTTTTTTTCTTCAAAAATATGCATAATTACCAGTATAATCCTTTCAAATACTAAAGGTATATTTTATCCATATATTATCAATCAAATTATTTTCATAGTAAATAGTAATACAGTTTCTCTGTACTGTGCTCGGTAACCATCAAAGGAACAGAAGTTAATTTGAAGGTCCACACGGCTCCCAAACAAGGTGTACAGGGTATACACAGGGACCAGAAAGTAAATGTCAATCAAGTTCCAGCATCCAATGATGGACCTTCACTCACTTAATTGACAGGGCTACCTAGACCAGGTATTTCTGAAGGCGGTGCTTAAAATATCTGCCTTTAAGACCATGGACATATATATTCTTATAGAGTATCGCGATAATTTGTAGGTTGCAGGTTTTTTAAAAGATAAATTTGAAATAAGTATCTAAATTATGAAACATTTCAGATCAAAACCTTAATCTATCTATAAAAAATATTAAAGATATGTTGATGTCACTATTTTTACTCCTAATCTAATTAGTAATTGGTTCGTTTATTTCAAAAAACAGCACCCGCATCTGATCAGCCGATTTGTTTGATTTATACTCAAATTATTTGATGATTTACACTTTGACATTTATTAAAAATCCATACACATACACAGAAAACTTATTAAACACATTATGTTAATCGGAAATCATGCTTTTTCTGTTTTTAGGCACTAAATGGAAAAATTGTAGTTTTGTTTTTATTCCCAATTAATCAAGTACTCATTGGTAATTGAAAATTGTTGATTAGTTAAAAAACATAAAATGTTGCCTATCCGGTCCTTGGTATATCGTTTTAAATCTAACATAGCCCATCAGTTTCTATACTATTCTCTCAGTATGCTACTAGATTTTAATCATTTAAATTTTGTAACGATTACATACATAATAAGTTTAAAATTGAAAAATAAATAAATAAAACAAATAAAATAAAATACCTTTTTCGTAAGTCAACAATATTTCTCATATTTATTGTCCCCCGCTTTCGCGAAAGCAAGTAGACATTAAATCTCATTCGTCTGTCCGTCTGTCCGTCGGTCTAGCTGTCTGTCCTCAGTCACAAAAACTTTAACCTTGCCCATAACTTTTGATTTAGTGGAGCTATGATTTTCATATTTCATATGTGTATTCCTTGTGACAAGACCTTTCTTTGGGTACCACCAAATTTGACCTTTTGACCTTGACCTTCGATTTTTATTTACTTTTACTAAAAAATTCAAAACCTTCACTTTGGCCATAACTTTTGAATGGTAGGTACTAGGACTTTCATATTTCACATATTTATTCTTTGTGACAAGAACTTTCATTGAATACCAACAACTTTGACCTTTTGACCTTGGACATTTACGTACTTATGAAAAAACTATATCCTTGACCATAATTTTTGAACGGTAAGGGCTACGGCTTTTATACTTCACATATGTTATTCTTGTAAGAAGACCTTTTATTGGATACCAAGAACTTTGACCTTTTGACCTTGACCTTGGAGTTTTAACTACTTTTTAAGAATTATAACCTTGGTCACAACTTTTGAACGGAAGATACAAGGACTTTTATATTTCACATATGTATTCTTTGAGGCAACACCTTTCATTGGATACCAACAACTTTGACCTTTGGACCTTGACCTTGGAGATTTACGTACTTCTGAAAAAACTTTAACCTTGACCATAACTTTTAAACGGTAAGGGCTAGGGCTTTTGTACTTCACGTATGTAATCCTTGTGAGAAGACCTTTCATTGCATACCAAGACCTTTGACCCTTTGACCTTGGAGTTTTAACTACTGTTTAAAAACGTTAACCTTGGTCACAACTTTTGAACCGTAGAAACTAGGACTTTCATATTTTAAATATATGTATTCTTTATGGCAAGACCTTTCATGGGATACCAAAAACTTTGACCTATTGACCTTGACCCTAAAAATAATATCTTGCCCACAAAGATACCGAAAGCGGGGGACCACAATTCTTTGAATTTGCTTGTTTCTTTTTTTTAATTAATATCGCTATCTCTACATTCTATTCAAATGGGTAGGTTAAACAATGTTTGCCAGGTAAAGGTGGGAAATTTTGTGAGATTTTGTCACAGTTTAAAAATTGCTGAAATTTTTGTTTGGAATTACATACAAAAAACCACGAAAGGTTACATAATTAACGCTGAAGAAAACTAACGATTTCATTATATTTAAAAGATTTATTTTCCCCTAATCAAAATCAGCCAAAAATATAAATGTCAAGCCATACATCAAATTCGAATTCCTCCTATATGTATTTATCCTGAAATACTTTGATATCATAAAAGTGGTACCTTTATTTGTTAAGCGTATTGAATATATTACTATTCTTTTTGTATAAAATATCTATTTTAAAGTTGACTCTTCGAAAAGTTTACTCTTCGGATCTGTTAAATAAATTTTCGTATTTAATTTTTATCTAAAATTCCTTTCTCAAATCATTCAATTAAAGATAGTATATAACTAATATATCACTTACTGTATTGAAAAAAATGCTTAATTTTTAATGCAGTCCAGGGTTCCAAGAAAATTGAAACCTATATAATAATACTATTTTTTTTTTCAAATTGAAAGGTTGAAAATAAAATTTTTTACCTTGTGAAATAAAAGTATAAAATATCACAAACTGGCATCGTTGAAGGCCCATCTTTATCGCTACCAAGTGGATAAATGACCCGCTGACCCCGTGACGTCATGTGGTGTGATGGTCCGATATAAGTTTATCAATGGTTTCACTCAACAGCACATTATGATTGTTGTTTATGTAAGCATTGATTTTAATAATAAGAGATGAGACTTATAAACAAAATCTTTATTAGACAACATATGTACAATATATGTTTTAACAAAACAAAAATGACTAAATAAGGAAAATATAAAAATTATGATTACATGACAAAAGTTATAAAGTATAAAGAAACCGGCAAGGGGAGATACATAGCATATGGTGCAGGACGGAATGAATTAAAAACTACTGAAAACATTTCCGGTGTCTATTTATTTGCAAAATGCCAATGTACTAGGTATTACGTGTAAGTAGAAAGCAATTAAAATTTGTGCAATAATATACAACACAAACACACCATCAACATTGTATATATATACAAGTGGTGACCTTATTTCAAGAAAAATCTTTTTATGGCCGCAGAAAGCCATGAGACTATTATTTTGCTTTTCTTGGGATGGACAGTCCACCGAGCCTGATTCATAGCCTGCTTGTTTGCATACTTTGTAACCTTGTTCGTTTTGCAGGAGCGCACATGATGAACGGTTTCCCAACAGTTTTTACATTTATGATGGACTTATTTTGACCCTAGTGATTGGTAGTGCATTTGCGACCGGTACACAATGCAGTCCTAGGCAAGAAGGTTTCTTCGGGAACGGAACAAAGTACAAGAAACGATTTCCCTTTTGAACGCTGGTCAGTTTTCATGTAACTGGATTTCTTATATTTTGATAACATACATGTTTCTGTTTTGTCTTAAGACGAATTCCAGGCTCTGATACTTCCAGCATAGGATCACTTGGATTCAAAGCACCAGAAGAAATGGGTTTGATTCGTATGTTTACAAAAAAATCGGTTTAGTTTTTAAACTAGAAACCTTCGCGAAACAGTTTTTGTTTGCATTCCTTGCTTGTTCAGTAGATGTGCCAAAGACCTCTAGTTGTAGACATTTTTTGTTGTCCCCAACACTCCTTATATTTGATTGAAGATTGATTGATTAATTGTATATTGTTTAACGTCCCTCTCGAGAATTTTTCACTCATATGGAGACGTCACCGTATGCCGGTGAAGGGCTTCAAATTTTGACCTTTACTCGGCACTCAGGGCCATTGAGCAGTGAGGGATCTTTATCGTGCCAACGCCTGCCGCTAACACGGGGCCTCGGTTTTTAAGGTCTCATCCGAAGGACCCGCAACTTTCACTTCAAAGTGCTGAGCGCATGGCGAAGGAACAGTTGCTACCCATTTTATCGACTGGGTCAGTCGCGGCCGAGATACGAACTCACGACCTCCCGATCACGGAGCGAGCGAAGAATATCATAGACTGTTATAATTTGGTATAAAAAAAAAATTAAAAAAGGCACACAAAGACAAAAAAGATGTACTTCACGTTACACTAAAAATTCAGTGGAATAAAACATTGTTCTTAATTCAGAAAAAAACTTTAATATTCACAAAAATATTAATGATATCATTAGGTTATTTGACATCTAGATTAAAGACGGTGAGATCTTAACATTGGGTCTGATGAACTTCCATAACAGAATATTGTGATCAAAACCACAGAGCCAATCAAATGACAATCTCAAGAACATATAGAGGATACTCCATATTTTTGTCTTATTATTACAGAGTGTCATAATTTGTGTAGTTGAGTCGTAATTTCAATCGATTGCAAAATTAGAAGCATTGATGTGTACATAGATTTTAACAACATATTTAAAGAATCGTTGACCGTTTTAAAGTCTCTGTCAGATTTAATATATCTCTTTAGCAATAAACAAGAAGTATTTTTACGAAGTTCTATGTAAAAAAATCAACAGTTTTGCCGCTTTTCTTAAATTTTCTTTTTCTCATACTTTGAGATTTCGTTTTGACATATCTTTAAAAAAAATAATTTTATATTGTGTACAATAATTATTTTATATTGTGTAAAATATTGCACTTCAACATAAATTCGTCTCCATATACCTTTGTTCTTATTTTGTAGACTGCGCGCGTAAATACACAAGAAGAGGATGATCTTTTACATGGTCTTCAAAGTCCTTTCCTTGTATTCTCACTTCATAAAAGCTTGAAATCAAGTCTCTGTTTGCCTCTACGGTAAAGACCGATGTTTGGCCATGGCCTTCCGGTCGCACGAGTTGAAGTATGGCATCAAGGTGGCAGTAACGCATCATCTTCTCCGGGTATAGACTGTAACAGGCATGGAACGCAGAAATGTAAAGAAAAGTGTGCCAAAAGACAACAATCTCGTTTGTTTCTTTACAATCACCGCTGAATGTTGAAGTCCACATTTGTGTAATCTCCTCAGCTTTAAGAGTTTTTGTATATTTATGTAGGTTTGAGAATTTTTGGTGGACGTTTTCTGAAATTTGAAATTGCTCTGCAACATCAGATCTAAACTTCCTCTTATCATAGAAACCAATCAATACAATATAAAGAATGCAGTCAAACAGAGTTTTGTCTTTGCTTTCCAATGCTCTGAAATGTTCTATCATTGTCTGAAGTGGCCCTCTGCTTTCATCTACCAGTTGAGGTGCCATAGTGTGATCCAAATCCAAAAGATCAATTAGGAGGTGGCCTCCAATTATGTCGATGGACTTTATGTCTTCTAAACGTAATGCCTTACAGGGACATCTATCAGTAGTACATTTCCGTGTCACGTTCTTTAAATGCGTTTTCACTCGAGTGTCTTTATGCATTGAGCTGGTATCACGAATTATTTTTTGTTTTTGAAGAAAAGAAATCCCAATCTTTTCCAAGTCATTTTCATAGGAACGGGAATCATGTGTACGGAGGCCGATAACAAACTTAATATTTCTTTCTTTATCCTTGGCTGCCCCAATGATCATACGAAACTTTTTCAAAACGATATCCTTTTCACACGGATTATCATTCCATAATCCAAACCAACCATCAATGAAATAAACAGTGTTATCGGAGAATTCATAAGTTTCAGAAATGTCCAAGTATTTTAAATTAAGAGGAACCATGTTATGCTTGTTGGAAAAATCATATACTATCCTTTTTCAGACCATGGAAACAGAATTTCCGAGTTTTCCAATTATATAAAGAATGTTTTCAGACCGGAGAACGTTCATCCCATTTTGTATGTCATCAACTTGAAAAACAAAGATAAATTGCCATTTAACATACTTTGAAAGTGTTTAAAATGTACGACTTTTCATGTTTGTGTTTTTTATTCTCAATTAGCCTTTATCATTATATACTCGACCTCAAATACATTTAAATTTGTAGCACACCAAACAAGGACCTCACAATCTAGAGGTCGGATCAAGTGCCATGAAAGAGTGAACATTCCCTGCCGACCGGTAACACTGGCTTTGTGATCCTTGTCATGATCGAAGAAAAGGAAAAATCAGAAGATAGTTCAGAGTATAAATAATGGACTGGCAATTAGTGCAAAAAAATGAAAGGCAACATTTAACTCAATGATTGGTTTTATGTGCTGACAAGGCCATTGTGTTGACCATAAAATCTGCGAAATAATGACATTAAACGAGCCTGAATAGGCACTTTATTCATCAAGGAGAAGAAATATAACTAAGGAATAAGTTTTATATATTGAAAGTTTACTCATCGTTTTTTTTTAGCGTGAGTCGAATGTTTACATTATTTCCACTCTGAATTGTCCTAGAATTTTCTCAATTGCCTGCATTAGCATGACAATGTGCTAGCGGTGGTTGTGACCAGTCGATAGGAAATACTTACTCTTTTGATGTTTTAGAAGTATACGTTTACAAATTTCTATTTATGAGCTTGACAACAGTTCCATTAGTTATCAAAATTATGCACTTTAAACTTATTTTATAGGATTTTTTTCAAATGCACCTTTGCTTGTTAATGTGACAATAATGTGAAAGTTTGCCAAACCATTTCAAATTTTTCTTTCATAGTTTCATAGAAACTGACTGTTAAGTTTTTCAGAAAAATGAAACTTTCCATGGCAATGTGATCATATTGAAAATTTTTAAAATGTTGAGTGTATAACAATTAAGACATCTATAAAATGTATTAAAAATTGTTCAAACCATCTCTGAAATCAATAAAAACTGCATATACTTTATAATATGTCATCAAGACCTCGTTAAAAATAACTTACTTTCGTCGCTCTTTAATGTAAGTTTGCGGCATACTATAACAACTATCACAGCAACTAAGATTATCACTACTAGGACCCCAATTCCAATTCCGAGACCCACGCCAGATGTCGATTCGTCATCACTATTCATTAAAAATTACATGCAAAATATTTTACAAAGTTATACAGTATTAAGAAGTCTGCTCACTAGTTATACCTCCCCTCTGATGTAAATACACACTTTCATTTTAATAAACACAAGTTCTGTTACAGACAAATACAGGGATAAATAAAAAGTTGACCTCAGATTCATGCAAATACTAGTATAAAGTCCACCTCATAAGTGCTAAAGTTTCAAGCATTTGCAATGAGTCGTTGCTCAGAAAATGAAACAAATGGAAATAATGAATAGTATTTAGGATCATAAGTCAGTACAAATTAGAAGCAGAGCAAACACGGACCTCGAAAACATCAGAGGTAAGATAGGAGGCCATTTAGGAGTGAGCATACCCTGCCGATCGGTCACTTCCGCCGTGTGCTCCTTGTCATGATTGAGAAATAACAGAAAAATCCATCGTCAGTTCATAATTAATCAGTGTATAAATAATGGACTAACACTAAGTTTGAATACGACAGTCAGCATTTGACTCAATGATAAATATATTTGCCGACAAGGTCATTGTATCGACCAAAGAACTTACGAATTGATGACTTTAAAAGAGACTGCTTATATCTAACTTTTTTCAATTCTGGATTTTTGAATACAGAAGTATAGATTTTTTTTACATTGCCCCTCAACCTTTAAATGTGCGATTGTAACATAGATAAAGCAATCTTTAAAGAAGATTTCTAAATTACATGTATCATGAATATTTTTATTAAGTTCTACGCTTTTCTTTTCAAGCTAAGAAACAAATGAGATATACTTTTATAAAATTATTCATTGAATTCACTTGAAAAAAGATATTCTTTAGACTCACCTAAAACCAGAAGTGTAGGTAATGGCTTTGTCTGTGTCTCCAAAACACACTCGGTCTAAAATGAAAAATAAATAATTGAATTATACTAGGTGAAAACGTAGTGATAAATCAAAACAGAAAACTTTTATTATTGCAAAGTATTTTTTTTTAGTTGTAAGGTTCGTTTTTGTTTTTAAATGTGATAGAATGATTAAATGAATATTGCTGTAAAATTAGCTCAATTTTGATAAATGAGAAATGACCGGAAAAAGAACTCACTGATGTCGATTTTAAGGTAAATCCACCCTCCTGTGATGTAATTGTTTTCTTTTTATTTTTATTATTTTTTTTTTTTGCAAAAACTGTTATTTGTTTAAATTCAAACCTGATACAACAATATCTTTTGGAGGAATGCTTTTCAATAGTGTACTGGTAAATATTGTTAAATAAAAGAATTTTAAAAAATGCATATTTTTTAAATGTAATAAAGTAATCAATCTTTAAAGAATGATGACAAAGGCAATAACTCCTTCTCAGGTCATTTGCTTGTACTTTAAACGTGAAAAATTTTCCCTGATATTCACATTTCAAAAGTATCTTATAAGTAGGAAGTTAATTAAGGAAGATTCAGCATCAGAATTATGCATTTTAACCAGTTTTTACACATTTTTCTAAATACTGTTTACAAAAATGTGCAATTTTTTTGTTGACATATACTTCTGTTTATTTATGTCTCTCATCTTTAATAATATGGTGACCTTTACTTTTTTTGCAATAGTTGGAAAATTTAAAGTATATTAAATGAAAATAAATGAAGTTTTTGTACTTTTAACCATTAGAAATGCGAGGGTGGAATTACCTTCAATCATAAAATTTTATATTATATGTAATATCACTACAAGTTTGAAACTCTTTGATTGTGCTAATTACCTTTAATTTGGCTTTCTTCTAAAATTTTACAAAAATATTTGAACTGATTTGAAGAGTTCTGAACTTTTAGCAACATTCCAGATTAAAAATTATTCGAAAAAATACAAATTCTTCTTATTGGTTTACATAAATGACAGACAGAAAAAAAATTAAATTACTTAGTGTTTGTACATTTGTAAACTTTATCACTTGTGTAGGTTGAGTTGGGACACCCTGTTCTATTGCATGGACTCCAGTGTAAATAACCAAAGTCTGTGAATATTGGACAAAAACCTGCAAATTTAAAACAATTTTTTGTTGTTGAAAATTCACCTCATAGAAAATAAAATATCTGGTACAAATAAAATTTTTTAAATCATGTATTATGGGATTTCTATTATTGTATTAGTACCTTTAAGCATCGTTGTTTTTTCTACACATTTTTCTTTGACGGATACTTTGTCTTCAGCAAGAAAACAGTGGTAAACTTCCTTCCCCTGACAAAAAAATTCTTTCGATCTCTCCGTCCACTCAGTTTCATTATACGGACATGTTTTGGCGGATTGTGATTTTGATGGCGGAAATGCATCTGGAAAAATGCATACATTCAAATGTCTGAAATATGTTTAATTTCTCATGTTTGAGATAAGAATTTATGACAAAGTGTCGATTTTATTTTATTTTTAAAAGATGTTTGCGTGTTTTTTTTTTTTTTAGAATTTAAAGAAGTGATCTGTGAATAGGGCATAAAACTCAGTCTCTAAACAATTCCAGAGGTAAGATCGGGTGCCTTGGAGGAGTGGTGTCTTTCATATTATACAGTTATTGACTGGGTATGAGGGCAACATATGATTTGTTGGACCTGAAGGTGAAAATGTTGCCCGAGGCCGCAGGCCGAGGGCAACATTTTCACCTTCAGGTCCAACAAATCATATGTTGCCCGAATCCCAGTCTATAACTGTTTTGTTATACCCTTCACATAAGATATATACATATTAAAACACAATGTGAAGACTTAAGAACTGATTTAATCAACAAATATTTTTAACAATAAATTCATTTGCACTTTTTGGCTTCAACAATTAAAAAAAACTTTAACAAACAATAAAAATATTAACTATGTTATAATTTTAACAGAGAAATTAATAATTAAATAACAGAAATAATAAATTTCGTTAATCACAGTTTAGTTAACACATTGGATATCACAACCGTTTATCACAGAAAGTAAATCACAGATATCTATGACTGACCCCCTGTATTGGATGAATAATTGTTAATTGTAACAGTACAGCCATGAAAGTTATAAGGCGTTACAGTGGACACTGAAGACTTTGGAATTTCCTGAATATTTGCAAAGATCGTAGGGTCATTTAACACTGCTGCAAGTGCGTCATCATCAACATCACCAAGCCAGTCAGTGGATTCGGAAACTGGTTGCACTATTTCGTTGAAAGCCCCGGGGGCTGCATTTGAGGTTGGTTGAAGAGACATAGATGATGATCCATGAGAATATGTGATTGACTGAACACTTGATGATGAGGACCTTGATTGAAATACTTCTGAACCATGAAATTTTGACACATGTATTTTCCTGCTCAAAGTATCTGACATATCTCTCTTACGTTTTTCACTCAATTTAGAAGAATAGTGTTTCAAACTTGTCTCAGATTTATGCTTTGATATCCCCATTATATGTCTCGATTCGTACCCCGATTCGTCCAAGATTGTAATACATGTTGCTCTTATAGAATGATTAGTGTATGCTGTGGCAAGTTTGGCCTCTTTGCTGATTAACTGCATAAATTTTCCAAGTGTATTTTTCCCCACCACCATATTGTCATACCACAGGTCAAGGTTGTCAGGGTCAAATGATGCTGGCAGTGATTTTGGTCTTTGCCACAGCGACTTGCATTCTGGATTCAGTTTTTGAATATATTTTTCAAAACTAGCCACCGGACAATTTGGGTTTCCTAAATGATAATTAAAGAAACATAGCTTGTTAATTTATGGGTTTTTTTTCCAAATTGTTTGACTCAAATATTTTTTTTTCAATATTTGAAATTATAAGAAGAGAAATCTACATACCTGGTTGTTCGTACATGCGGGCAGCATTAGTGTCATCATCCCCAGAGTCTCCCCTGTGGTTCTTCGTTAGTCGTGATATGTTATTCACAACAAAGCGCCTCCCATCCGCATCTACATTAATGATATAATCATCTTTTTCCATGTTTCTTAAGTTCTCTCGTCCTCTGTTACAAAAATGTAACATAATTTCAAAAAAAAACCTTCCATTGTAAAGTCTTGGGGTTATCAACATTGAAAACGCCACAGTCATACAGTTTTTTCATGTCTCCGTCACTGATGATTTCTTTATGCTTTACTTCTCCAGTCCCCTCTCTCTTAATTTTCACGAGACAAGCCGAAAACACCACATTAGCACGACTGAATTCTTCATTGTTAACAATGTCAATATCATTTGATTTCATGAACGACTTCTGAAGACCAAACCTCATGGATATCATCGAAGACTTTGCGTACATTGATCCATCTTGTTTTCGTACCCCACAGTAGAATTTTCGAAGAACATTACAGATCTCTTCATTTGGCTTTAAGCGTAATTCCGACAGAGAAGTATCACATGTATGCACTAAAAATTCGTTTAAAATGTTTTCAGCGGATCTAATTACGTTCTTAGTGTTCTTACTGTCCCTTTCGTTAAGTATACTTTCAATTTCACTCTCGTCTGTATTCGAGAACCTACTGTGTGACGCCATCTTTGTAGCAAACGACAACTCTTGCAGCACTCAGCTTCGGTTATTTCCGTGACGCCGAAATTGAACGAAAACTACCTGTGACGTAACAGTGACGTTGCGGTCTAATAATTCTTATGTAGGACCGGTCAATAGTGATTGTTAGACCGATGTAAAAAACATTTCTTTTGTTGGACTTTTTATTAGTAATAAATATATAGAATGATATTTATAAGGGTATAACAAAAGTTTATTGGAATATATCGTGTCGATACATGAAAAGGATTTTTGTTAATACTAATAATCGAATCTTGAAAATACACTTGTAACAAAGTTGAAATTAAAAGTAGCTCTATGTGTTGTATATATTGAGGCCGCGCTACAATTAACTAGCACTAGCTAATATACTTCTTCTAAAGTAGAGAAAATTCAGATTAGCCAATATCCATTCGAGTTGAATTATTTATGCCAATTCGGTAATATCATATTCTAGGTCCTTTTCAGTAGTATCTTTTTTATGCAAAAGGTTAAATCTGACCTTGCCTCTACTATAAAACTGTCAAATTAGATCTTAGTGATAGTACTATTTAGTAATATTGCCTTCTTGATTCTGTTTTTGAATACATTCTGACGGATACCAGGAGAATTAGTGATGGCTTTTTTATGTTTTGTTTGGAAAAACTGCATTAAAACCCCTTTCATTTCAATTTTATATTACATTTGTTAAAAATCATCAGGCACGTAGATTCCTAATTAAACGCGAGGAATTAATTTCCGCGTAATTTCGCCAGAAGCATCACTCGCGAAAAAAATATTACTCCCTTTTATTTTTATAGTGCTGAAATCTATGTAAAGTCTATTGATCAACCGTCCATTCGCTAATTATAATTCTCGTGATTAGACGTTTAAGAACCAGTTCGCGATAAAAAGTACTCGCAAAAAATAAAGAATCTACAGTACGCCTCCTAGGCACCTTATCACACTAGTCCGAAGGCCCAATAGTCCGAACTAGAAAAAGGTTTCGAACTTAATATTTACGGACAATCTAGAGAGAACAAGTTTGGCGCGGTTTCTGACCTCTCTAGATGTTCGGTGTAATTCCGGGACGCCTGTACATTTTCCATAATTAGAAATCGGCACTTCCGTTGCTTTCGATTTCTGTACTTGGTATAGAGGACGTTTTGGGTTTACTGCAAGTAAAAATCGGCAGAATTTTGAAAGGCCTTCTTCAATCATTTCTGAAGCTAAATCTCATCTGACACCGGTTGGAAAAATGTAGATATTGATTAAAATCAAGTGTGAACCGAGGCACTCCCTGAAATCCAAGATGGCGAGTTTTGCTGCTTTACTCTTTTTATCATGTTTATATAAAGGAAATATGACATTTTTAATCGAGCTAATTTCAGCGAACTTTTATTTTTATTTTAATGAGGGTATTCAGACACCAAGAAAAACACATTATATACAAAATACACCATCCTAAAACTAAGCAACTAACTTTATGCCCCATCCAACACAATTAACGGCAGCAGATTTGAGGTGGTGGACCCATTTTTTTCAGTTTTCAAAATTAAAGTAAAATAAACTTCTATAACCCCAGGAAGTAACGTCCTATGCCGTGAAAAAATAGTTTCCCGTCAAAAACCTTTATTTATTTATTTACAAAGTATGTAATATAAAATGCATCTGGCACTTGTCCCAAATTTGTAAAAATAGACTGGAAGGAAACAAAAAATCAAGATAGATTTATACATTTGTAGCTACAATTGACTAAGTACAATTTCATTGGTTAATATAGCCCGTACGATACACGTACCTTGATACAGCGTGGCACTTCCACAACGACTAAATTCATCGTGCTCAATGTTAATGGAAGAATGAAGTCATGAGATTTACTTCTTTTACACATGAACTAGACAATAACATCCAACCCACAATTTGTCAATAATGTTCATACTGAATATGTAGAATAAATTGAAAAATAAACCATAAAAATATAGAGGTATAATTTATGCAGCTCAATGTCATTATACCCGCACTTTCTATAGAAAGTTCGGGTATATTGTTGTTACTCATGTCCGTCCGTCCGTCCGTCCGTCCGTCTGTCACACTTTTCTTCCCTGAACTCCTCCTACATTTTACACAGTAGCTTAATCATCTTTTAAGAGATGGTTGGTGGTGTCATGTAGATGTGCAGTAAGGTTTCGGAATTTTGATTTTGCCCCGGGGGGTCAAATGGGGGTCGAAAAATGACGTTTTTTGTGCAAAAAGTCCCGTCTTCCCTGAACTCCTTCTACATTTAACTCAGCAGCCTAATCACCTTTTGGGGGATGATTGGTGGTGTCATGTAGATGTGCAGTAAGGTTTCGGAATTTTGATTTTGCCCCGGGGGGTCAAATGGGGGTCGAAAAATGACGTTTTTTATGCAAAAAGCCCCATCTTCCCTGAACTTCTCTTACATTTTACTTAGCAGCCTAATCATCTTTTGTGGGATGATTAGTGGTGTC
>NW_026919881.1:0-16342 GCF_032062105.1 Saccostrea cuccullata
TTTGGAAGCAGCCCATTGTGTTTATTCTGATTTTGTTAATTGCTATCTCACATCTTAATTGTTACGTCAAGCGCAAAATAAACAGAATTCAATAGAATAAAGAAGACAGAAGAAAATATGCTTTGAAATAGAGCACATAATATTACAGTATTCAATTATTTTATTTATACTTATATTAGTTATAAAAAAAGAAATATCGGAAACCGGTCCCTCGGATGAGACCCTATAATAAGACGCGTGAATTTAGAATTTTTTTCCTTAGTGTGTGTGGAGAGGGGGGTCTACCTGAATTTTAAAAAAATCCAAAAAAAAAAAAATCTTTTCCATACGTGGAAAACTTGGGGGGGGGGGGGGGGGGGGGGGGGGAGAGACGTTTAAATACTTTTAAAGCATATATAAACTATGACTGTTCATACCAACTTAACAAAGATTTGGGGAGGGGTCTGTGTTTTCAAAGGGGAAGGATACGCTAGATGGTCACATTTCCTTCGTTATTTATTATCTTTTAATTAAAACAAAAATTAAAGAATAATCAAATGGGCTGGGATGTATGGAGTCTGAAAATGGACTTCGTTGTAAAGTATAGAACTTTTGTAGCTTCCTTGTTTGGGGTATTCATTTCTTCTTTGTGTGTGTGTGGTATACGGTCTCGAATGGACAGGGTGCGAAATATCATTACACCGTCAGTGCTAAAAGCGGTAAGTCCAATCAGTTGGTGAGTTGCAATATCAAACTCAAGAAACTGAGCATTTAGGGTAGATTTCTTTTTTATTTTATTTATCTCAACATGTTCAATGTGAATTTATGAAGAAAAAAATAGAGACTGACTATTATTTATCATGTTTATAGAATCTACACATATTTTCGAACTGTTTTCAGATAAAACGAAAGTAGAATCATTCTAAGAATGTTTTGCTTTATAAAAAATATTGTTTCCCTGTTTAAAATTATTGATTTAATCCTGGTTATGTTTATCATAAGAAGGGTTATTTGAGTACAGACATATAATATTACACTATCAGAATAAAATTATATTTAAAATCATGACAAGATAATTATATTTTAATAAATGTTATAATAAATCTCAAATTAGGGGGCCTTATTCTTGAAAAAAAAAACCCAGCCCTGTTCATGTACATACATGTACAAGTCCTAAATTTTAAATATCTGCGTCAAAAATATAACATTTACATTACCGGTATACTTGTTTAAAAAAAAAGTCTTGTTTTCTGCATATAACATATTGTATAAAGTGAACGAATGGTAATCTATAGCATTCAAAACACAATCACATGGACAGGGTGACAAAAGGTTAAAACATGCATTTTAGTTTGATGTCACAATCATTAAACGCCTATGAAGTGCAAAGTAATTATTTGATTTTAACACTGATTATATTCCTTATACTAGCACATGTCCTGATCGGCCATATTTCCGAGAAATCGCCCATTTTGATGTTTATTTTCTTGATATTTAATTATGGAATGAAGCTAATTTCAACTTATATTATACGATATAACATAACTTGGGGCAGTTTACGCTTTATAAACCGCGAAGCGGTTTATAAAAAAGCGTTAACTGCCCCAAGTTATGTTATATCGTATAATATATTATATAAGTTGAAATTAGCTTCATTCCTTATAATTTAATTTCATGCATACAATGAGATAATTTTCTCCCCAGAATAATGCTCCACAATGATTTAGTTTTGAAAGTAACGTCAAGCGGAGTAATACGTTTTTTGACGTAACTCATTGTGACGTAGGCAAGTTATGTTATCCAAAATGGATAAAAGATTTTATCCAATCAAATGGCGTGTTACAAGTAAAATTAAATTGTATCAAATTAGAATATATGCCTAAAAAGTTATTAAAAGTCCATTCCTATACATAAAAGGAAAAAATGACATTTATCAGAAAACAGGCTTTTTACTTGGATGAAAAACTTGTAGTGTTGTGCGTGATGTTTTGGGTAAATAAACATGGCAATGAAGGAGTTGCCTATCCCATTAGTATATGTTTCTGATGTAACCAATGAATCATTATTATTTGAAAAATATAGTCTCATATAAATGTGCATTGCTCAATTTGTTTGCACACACTGTTGCAGTTATGAAACTAAGGGTATATCTTTAAAAAAGATAATGATTAATATTTAACATGTTTAAATTTTAGGTTCAGTTCAGGATGAATTCTGCTTATGAAGTAATGAAGGGAAGGCCATGGAAAGCTGTTAACTTTGATTGGGATTTTTCAGTCAGTAATAAAGGACTTAAGAGAGGAATAGCAATTATACAAGAGAGGAACAGTTTTATTAGAATGTTGGAAGATTTAAAGTTTCAAATTTATCCATTTGACCAAGAAGATGTAAAGTTGACAAGAAATTTATCCAAGTCTGAATTTTTAGATGAACTGAAGGAATGTAAGTCAATGTTTCACTGTTTATTTTAATTCACTATACACTGTTTATATCAAACATGTATCCAAACATCAAAGTAGAAACGATTCAGCCAGATCTAGAGATATATCTAATGCATAAAGGGAAATTTTCGTCCCTCATTTTATTTTCTTTTTTTTATACTGATCTTAATAAATTCATGCTTTATGCATTGATAATGTGATATAAGAAGTTTTTAAGTGTTTCTTGAATATGTTTTAGTTAAGAGACTTTGCTGTGATGGCTCGTGTGGATGCCTTTTGGTGACAGTGTCCTCCCATGGAGTCATTCTACCGCAAGATGAACAAAGAGACAGACAGACAAACAATTTGGAAACCCAAGACAAACAAACAGATAATGTGGTAACATACGAGGATTACGTCTTGACACACCCAGAACCAGACAAAACCGAATTCTCACCAAATTTTGAAGATGAACGCGTCTCAGTGCGGGAAATAGTTGAAATATTCAGAGATCCAGATTTAAAAGGAATACCAAAAATATTCTTTATTCAGGTACAGATGCACTTAAAGATTTTAACTTGTAGGTATAACACCAAATTTCTGTGACAACATAATTTTGGGGGAATGTTAAATTGCTATAAGCAAGGCTAAATTTCCTCCAATTAAAGTTATAATTGTCTGATTTCTATATGATTTCTTGTTAGCTCAACTAGTCAGAGACCAGAAGAGCTTATGCGATAGTAATGCGTCCGGCGTCCGTCCATCTGTCTGTCCATATGATTGTCTGTCTGTCTGTAAACAATTTTTTAAAATGCTAGTACTCCTCCTACAGTTTTGGTGGGATTTCCATATAACTTAGCACACAAGTAGACTACACTAAGATACATAATTCTGTCTATCGGTTTTTGATTTGGATGTACGGTGTTGCCGTGGTTACTAAAAATAGAAATTTCTGTGAAATTCTTTCAAAATGCTACTTGTCCTACAATTTTGGTCTGATTTCAATATAACTTGGCACACAAGTAGACTACACTAAGATATATAACTTTATATATCGGTTTTTGATTTACCATTTTAGATGAACGGTGTTGCCATGGTTACTAAAAAAAGAAATCTCTGTGAAATTCTTTCAAAATGCTACTCCTCCTACAGTTTTGGTTTGATTTCAATATAACTTGGCACACATGTAGACTACACTAAGATACACAATTCTGCATATCAGTTTTTGACTTCGATGAACATTATTGCCTTGGTTTCTAAAAATAGAAATTTCTGTTAAATACTCTCAAAATGCTACTCCAAATAAGTTTTAGTCTGATAATAATATAACATGGCATGCAAGTAGACTACACTAAGAACATAAAGAGACTTAATCAAGGAGCATTATTCTATTTATTGCTGTTGTAAAGTCTCAATTCCAAACTGCTTAAGTATTTTTCTCTCCCTTTGCTACAAGTACAAAATAGTAGAGCTTCAGACTCGACAGGGACTTCTGGTTTTTACTTTAGAAATCAGAAATTTCTTTGTAGGCATGTAGAGATGACTCAAAACAAATTACGGGAAATTCAGGGGTAGATGAAGGTGTGCAACTTTTTGTTGGAGATGAAAACAGTGTGTCGGGCAAGTTTTAATATCATTACATCATGTTTTTCTGTAGTTTTAAATTCATTGATCAACTGGTCAAAGACAAAGAGAGCTTATTTTTATACCCCCTTCGAAGAAGTGACGGCATATTGCTTTGCTATTGTCTGTTGGTCTGCCAAGTTTCCTGCAGCTTTCATTTTCTTCGAAGCAGTTGCACATACTGAAATGAAATTTAGTATTCAGATTATCATTAGAATATCTAGTTAGAGTTCTCTTTTGGGTACGATGGAGCCATTTTTGACAAAGTTGTGCCACTTGGACTTTAAAAATTCAATTGCTTGCAGTTTCCATTCATTTTCTTGGCAGCGAATGCACATACTGAAATGAAATTTGGTGTACAGATTTATCTTAGAAATATCTACCTCAATTTCTCTTTTGGTACAATGGAGCCATTTTTGACAGAGGTATGCCCCTTGGACTTAATTTTTCTC
The DNA here is from genome assembly GCF_032062105.1 of Saccostrea cuccullata. Taxonomy (NCBI): domain Eukaryota; kingdom Metazoa; phylum Mollusca; class Bivalvia; order Ostreida; family Ostreidae; genus Saccostrea; species Saccostrea cuccullata. Next base: position 4,475 of record NW_026919881.1, read on the forward strand.
AGAAATTTGCTACACTAAGAGTTCCATTTCACTAAATAAATCTCCGTTTCTTTTAATTTAAAGTCTTTAGGCTTTCTGGAATGCTGTGTCATTTATCACATATTGCCTGTCCCTGTCCTTTAATCTTGTTACTAGCCTTCTGATAAGCATCCTAGAAAGCTTATATTCTTTTGGAAAATATATTTTGTCAACTACTGAATGAATATTGGCGATATGCATTGAAAAAAAAAAACAGCTTTACAATTCAGTACTAAGTGGATAAGTTAAATTCATTTCGAAAAATGTTCAAATTATGACATTCGTGTTTATAGCACAATAAATCAAGGTTAGACCATGATTTCCTCGACGTTTTCACATGGAACAAAAATGCAGGATTTGATGCTTAAAATGATATATATTTTGTAGAAGTACGATAGGTAAGATAAATAATAAGAATTAAAAATGTAACGTATATCATGAAACACCCTGTACTTAAAACAAATTACAATAAATTATACATGTACTCGTGTATACAATATTAAACAATGCCATTGATAAATTTTTAGATAGAAATATTTTAAGCGATAAAACATCTAATTATAAACTGTTGAAAGTTTTCATAACATTTTACTAAATTACATATTTGACTTAAAATACATAAATCGATGTAATCTTTATAATCAATAACATTTTAATAAAAACATTTTTTATTAACGAAGAAATTTTTGGTTAATGCAATGCATGCACAAATTTGCTTAAAATTTATCTTCTTTAACAGATGTACAGTATGTCTATGAGATTTTCTCCAGTCTCACTGAAATCTAATCTTTCAGGTATTTCATCAGTTGAAATTCCACGGACCCCATCTGAGAACCAAATTGTATACTCACCTCCCTGCATTGATGATAGTGTCATAGTGTTCTCAACTCCATTTGGTAAGAAGAAAAAAAATGTGAGATATAGAGACTGCATAGTTGGTATGCATACTCTACTGATTAGGCTCTTTCAAATGACACCAAGGTCAATGACCTTGTTACTTTGACTGTGACCTATATGCTAAAAATAGCTTGGTTGCTGCGGGGCACATAGTGTTTCACAAACACATCTTGAATGTTTTTCAGCTTACCTGAGCCAAGCTTTTCTGATCAAAATTTGTACCTTGTCTGTCATCGTCGTTGGCCTTATTGGCCATGTCATCGTTGTCATAAACTTTTCACCTTTTCATCTTCTTAAGAACCACTGGGCCAATTTCATTTAAACTTGCCACAAAGTATCCTAAGGTAAAGGGGATTCAAGTTTGTTCAAATAAAGGGCCATGCCCTCTTTTTCCAAGGGGAGATAATTATGAATTAGTGAAAAAATAATGGCATCTTTCAAAAATCTTCTTCTTAAGAACCACAGGGTCAGGAGAGATGAAACTCACGTGAAAACATTCTTAGATAGTGTAGATTCAAGTTTGTTCAAATCATGACCCCAATAGGTACGGTGGGGCCACAATGGCTGATCAAATTTTAATATAGGAATATATAGGTAAAATCTTCAAAAATATTCTTCTCAAGAACCACTGGGCCAGGAAAAATGAAACTCAAGTGGAAGCATCCTCTAGAAGTGTAAATTCAGATTTGTTCAAATCATATCCCCCAGTGTTGGGTGGGGCCAAAATGGGGTGCAGTTGTATTTAAGTTTAACATAGAAATACATAGGAAAAATCTTCTTCTCTTTGTCTTATATAGAAGCATCCTCTGGTAGCGTAGATTAAAGTTTGTTCAAATCAAGACCCTAAGGGTTAGGGTGGGGTGACTGGGGCCAAAATGGGTATCAAAATTTAACATTGGAATACATATGAATTTTTTTTAATCTTCTTCTCAATAACAGCAAAGCTATGATTGGTAACAGTTATAAGAAAGCATCCTCAGGTAGTGTAGATTCAAATTTGTTCAAATCATGAACCCTGGAGCAAGGATGGAGCCATTGTGGGTGATCAGAGTTTTAAGAAGGATAACATAGGGAAAATCTTTAAAATTCTTCTTCTTGAGAACAAGATAGCTGTGATTATTCATATTTATATGGAAGCATCCTCAGGTCAGGAAGATTCAGGTTTGATGATATCTTGACCCCTGGGGGTGGAGTGTGGCCACAGTGGGTGATCTTGGTTTTTAAAAGTATGAATACATAGGAAAAATCATTAAAATTCTTCACAAGAACAACAAATGCATGATTGATCATTAATATAAAAGCATCAAAATAAGTATAGATTTAAGTTTGTTCAAATCATGATCAACCAGCAGGGTAGGGGAGTCATTACAGTGAATCATAGTTAAACAAAGGAATATAAGGGTTTTATCGATAAAAAAAATTCACCTTATAAACAACAAAGCCATTATGTATCAGATTAATTTAAAAGCATCCGTAGGTTGCTCAGGTGAGTGATGTGGCCCCTGGGCCTCTAGTTTTTTATACCTTGGTTCCAAATTGTATGCATTAAATTACAGTCCTTATTTTTTCAGGCTATGCAGCAGGATTTAATACTGTGAGGGGAAGCCATGTTTGGAGCGATCTTTCCAAAAAATTTAAGGAATTTAAAAAGGATCAGAGGTGTGTAAAACTTCTGGACTTATTGAGGGAAACCAACTGGAAGCTATCTCAATCTGAGAACACTATCGAGGGTGTTGTATATAAACCATTGCTCAGTATCTGTCATACACTTACAAGACACATTGTATTTGACAGGACAGCTGATTAAAAAAACATAGTTTTCACTATATAGTTTTTTATATTCCCACATAGATTTTTTTGGTAAAAGACAATGTTTTTACAGATATAGGACCAAACAAAGGGAGGAGCATTTTTTTCAATTTTGATATCACAGAACTGGCTATGACACCTATGTTAATTCAACATCAAAATTACTGGCCCATGTACATCACATCCAGAGTCAATGCCAACTGTCTTTTCAACTAAGCATGATGCCTAAATTTGTAAGACTTGCATTGGCAAAGGAAAAATAAGAAATTCTCTAGGTCTAAATTTTTACTGAACAAATGTTGGTGTTATTCATGCATTGTAATACAGTTAAACTTTGTTATCTTGAACATACTAAAATGTTACTATAAGTTACATAGGCATCTCAAATATCACGGACACGTCGCAGTGATTAAAACGTCCAAACTACATTTTCATTGTTTACCTTTATTATCCCCTCGCGCAACTTGTTGCGGAGGGGATATAGCATCGCGAATGTGTGTATGTGTTAGTGTGTTTGTGTGTTAGTGTGCTAGTTACACCTTGTGGGCAAGATTGACAGAAAACCTTTGCATTAACCATTCTCATCGTTTACATACTTGAGTGTTAGTATAAGAGGACGAAGCCTATTCATTTTCAAATCATTGATGAGATATTACTTCAGATATCGCGTTTTTACTGCCTCGAAACCCTGACATTTTATATACGAGTTGACAATAATCATTTGTGGGCAAGATTGACAGAGAACCTTTGCATTAACCAATCTTAGCGTTTACATACTCGTGTGACAGTATAAAAAGATGAAGCCTATTCATTTTCAAGTTCATTGATGAAATATTTCTTTGGATATCGCGTTTTCACTGTCTCGAAACCCTGACATTTTATATACGAGTTGACAATAATCATTTGTGGGCAAGATTGACAGAGAACCTTTGCATTAATCAATCTTAGCGTTTACATACTCGTGTGGCAGTATAAAAAGATGAAGCCTATTCATTTTCAAGTTCATTGATGAAATATTTCTTCGGATATCGCGTTTTCACTGTCTCGAAACCCTGACATGTTTAAAAGCCAGTTTTAAAGATTAAAAGGCGTGCCGAGTCTGCGGGAACCAGATTAAAAGAGTTTGATGAACGTTGCGGTTCCATTACCGAAGACCAAAAGGTGTCTAGGAATTTGGGATGCACGTTTTTCCTGAAAGCTGTAAATACAATCCACAAGTTCAATTAACCTCTCGATGTACATATTGTGTTATTTTTCATTACGAGAAAAAAATGCATATTGCTTGGAACTGTGAGATAAACTTAGGTTGGCAAATAATTCAAATTACTGAAACATACATATAGCATACGTGATATGTTTCTGCTGTGGTATAAGGGAAACTGCCAAATTACGTATATATATTATTATTATGCCCCCCTCCCCACTACAATGCTATGCAATTTCATTTTGTTAAATAAAGACACTCCACCCCCGATGAAACGATTTAATATCCTATACTAAACTTTACTACCCCTTAGGTAACCATGTTATGCCCCCTCCCCTTAACCAAGACGCTATGCACTTTGTCTTTTGTAAAAACTGGAACAACAACACCAACCGACTAATAATTTTGTCAAAAGTAAGGGAGTTGATCATAATGTTTTGGTTTTGAATCCCTTTGTGGGACGTGGAGACTGGTCCTTTGAATGAGACCGTGTAAACCAAAGGCCCATGTCCCAATAGATGCTGGCACAAAAAGATTCCTCACTGCTCAATAGTCGTCAATTCCTATTATAGGAAAGAATGTGCAGCTCTCCACCGGCAATCCTTCATATGAGCAAAAAATTCGTGGGAGGGACATAAAACAAAACACAATTTACTATTTTAACGTCCCTCAAGAGAATTTATTTCTTATGAGATATTGCCATTACCAGTAAAGTTCCTGTCGCGAGGGGATGCTCCGCTTAGCGGTGCCCTTGTTTCCCTTATCTTTGTATATGCTTAAGCTTTCTCTTGGTCTTATCAAGTTTGAAAGAAAAGAAAATTTTGGCAGCACAAAATGCAGCCATACAAAATCATTTAGAACTTTATGTCTTGCACTGTGTGGGTGACTTTAACCATTGTTGATGTTTTTATGACTTTTTTTATTAATATGGAAACTGACAGGACACCCAAAGTACCTACCACAAGGTATGACAGATATACTTAGTCAGATGCTGTGTGATATTATACAACTGGTATGTTTCCCATTGTTTTGTTTTCTTTTATTTTAAAGGCGGTAATGTCCTGATGCTTAAATTCATACTCTTTGTCCATCCACAATTAATGTGATAACCATTTTAGATTGACATTTTATACCTGTCATATATCATGCTTTTTAATTGAAGTTGATTAACTTTGTCATATATTATATGCATTCAGAATTCTTTATGTTTATAAATAAATTTGCTGAAATTCTAGTGTACCTATGTTAATCAATATTTTTTTTTATTTCATACTATGATATAACTTCGTGTATATATGATGAAATAATTTTATTTCTAGTTGATTTCTTTGTGATAACTCTTTGAAGGTTAGTGGAGTTGATCTTTATCATTTTACTGGATTGTTATTTTCATCAAGGGCAGATAATGAGACCTAATATGGATATAAATCGTGTGTGTTTTTATGTCTGATGCTAACAGCTCTGGGCGGCCTCCGTTTTTGGAGGATAGCTAGATTCAAAATGGCGGCCAAATTTTTACCTGTATGGAAACCTAACCAAGGAGGCCTAATATGCATGGAAATCTTGTGAAGCTGTCTTTGTGTTTGATGTCAGCGGGCGGTGTCTATTAAAATTTAATTTCAATTTTTAAATAACTTTAAATCTATCAGTCTACATTTTTAGATTTTCAAAAATAAGGAATCACTGTTTAGTAGCGTATGCCAGGGACATAATCGATAGATGGAAAGGTGAAATGATTTATGCATAACAGGCTTCGCCTGTTATGCAAATTATCCCACGTTTCCAACTATCGTTGATGTCCTTTGCATACTCTGCTAACTAGACAGTGATCCTTAAATATTGTTTGGTTGCCCTTTCCTGACCGACTGGCAAAAAATGGTTCAGAACTTCTTAACATCCAGGAAGCATTTTTTTAGCATTCTATAGAAATAGATTTTACAATTTTAGCATTGAAGCTATTTTATTGTTTGAAAAAAAATCTTGTCTCTTTACCTCTTTACTGACCTAATGTTTTCATCCTAAGTCAGGAGAGGGCAAACAAGCATTATTTTAAATTCAGTCTATCTAGTTTTTTTATTTTGAGCTTTGACCCAGTTTTATAGCTGAATCAATTTTCAGCACATATCCTACATTGTATGTTCTTTTGTATAAATTGGTATCAAAGTATCGCTTTTGTCTATTTTGGGCTTTACAAATATTTTCTCTTGCAATTTGATGATATTCTGTAATATTATACCTCAAATCTTGAAAGTATTCATGAATTTCTTTCTCAGAGTTATTCAGGTTGTATGTACCTAGTATCAAATCTATAAGTTGGGTCGTCTCCCTTCCTAAAAACATAAAGTTTGGTGTAAACTGAGTTTGTCTATTTTCAGTAGCTCCATTAGCACCTGCAATTTGTTGTAAATTGAGGTCCCATTCATGTTTGTCTTTTAAATAACATCGCATACTCTGTAGTACTACACGGTTGTATCTTTCAACTTGACCGTTAGACTGGGGATGGCATGGTGTTGTCCTAGTTTTAGCTATTTTTGCAGAAGTAAAACATCAAAAGTTTTACCCTGGTCAGAATGTAACTCTGTAGGGCAACCGAGATATAAAATTATCAACTACAGCTTTAGCTACTGTTTCAGAATTTTGGTTTGGTATTGGGACAATTTCTAACCATTTAGTAAATTGATCAATGATCATCAAGATGAATTTATTTCCATTTTGGGTTACAGGAGGAGGCCCTAGTATGTCAATGTGTACACGATGAAGAGGATAACCTGCATGATATTGACCTAGAGCAGCCTTAGCTTTGATGTTAAGCTTTTTATTTTTGTTACATACACTACAACTTTCAACATAAAGTTTAAAGTCTTGTGACATACCATACCAAATTGAGCATTGTTCCGATCTTTCATAAGTCTTGGTTTGACCAAAATGCTGTGCTGTTTTGCAGTCATGACAAAGTTTCAATATTTCCGGTTGGTTATTTTTTGGAGCTACAAACAAATATCTTGGATTTTCCCATAAGTAATATAGAAGACCATCTTTTTGGTGTAACTGAGATTCACCTGACCAAAGATATCTAACACTGGGACTACTTAATGATAACTCTTTCTGAGATGGTTTTATCCCAGACTCTATCCAGGTCTACTCCTACAAGTAAGAGCCTCGGTTAACGTCCCTACGCTCCTAATATACCTCGGTTACGCGGCGCCAAGTCAAAAGTATCTCGCCGTGAACCTCTAGCATGCTGGAGTATATCCAGGTCTTGACCTTGTAAATATCACTATCTTCATTAGCAATACTGTCAACTGATCTTATTGTTAAAGGGGTAACATATTCTATATCATTCTCGAAAGAGACCCACTGTTGTTTTGCTCGAGTGCAAAAATGTCACCCAGCACAAGGTAATTGACTCAGTTCTATTCCAAGTCTCTATTCATTACAAAGAACTACACTATCTGGTATTCTGGAAAGACCATCTGCATTACTGTGGTTTTTCCCTGGTCTATGTTGTAAAATGATGTTATATTGTGACAATTCCTCAATCCATTTTGCTAGTTGACCTTCAATATTTTTGAAATTTAAAAGCCATATCAAACTATTGTGGTCGGTTTTTAGAATAAAGGTATTACCCAACAAAAAATGTCTGAACTGTCTTGTAAATGTAATAATTGCCAAGAGTTCTTTTGAGTGGTACAATATTTTCTTTGAGCTGGTGTTAATACCTTGCTAGCAAGACTTACAATTTGTTCTTTACCATTTTGTATTTGACATAATTCAGCACCAATTGAATTATCTGATGCATCTGTGTCTAAAATAAAGGTATCTTGTGAATTTGGGTACGCTAATGTCAAAGCTTGAATGATGCATTGTTTGATCATTTCGAATGCATTTTGATGTTCTTCTGACCATTCAAATTTTGACTTTTTTATGTTTTTACAAGTTGGTATAATGAATGAGAAATTTCAGCAAAACCCTCAACATGTTTTTTGTGGTAGTTTGTGAATCCCAAGAATGATTCTTATTGCTTTGTATCTTTTGGAACTGGTTTATTTTTGATAATATCTAAACTTGCAGGGTTGACTAAAATTTTGATTGACTAACTTTCCTAGAAATTTGATTTCTCTTTGGTATAATTCACACTTTGGGGGTTTGAGTTTCAGGTTGTATTTTTCAAATCTGGAAATAACTGCAGTAAGATTTCTAGTATGAGACAGCATATCACTACCTAAAATGATAACATCATCTAAGTATGCTAAGCATTCTTGCCATGTTAGTCCCCTTAGAACTTGTTGAATAACTCTACTAAAAGTGGCGGGGCTGTTACATAAGCCGAAGGGTAACCTAATATGTTCGTGTAAGCCATACTTAGCTGTAAATGCTGTTTTGTTTCTGTCTTGTTCATCTACTGGTACCTGCCAGTAACCTGAAGTCATCTCTAGTGAACTGAAAAAAATATTTCCCCTTAAAGTGTCAATGCAATTTTGTATATTTGGTATGGGAAAAGCATCTTTTGTTGAAACTTTCTTAAAGGGCCTTATAATCTATACAAAATCTCATTTTCTCATCTTTCTTTTGCACTAATACGGGAGGAACGTCTCCATGTGAGTGAAAAATTCTCGAGAGGGACGTTAAACAATATACGTACAATCAAGCAATCAATACGGGAGGAGAGGCCCACTCTGAATTAGTGGGTTGCATTATATCTTTTTTAAGCATTTGTTCAATATGTTTTTTCTCTTCATTTTCAAACCATATTGGGGTTCTATGCAACTTCTATTTGATTGGTCTTGCTCCACCAGTGTTAAATTTATGAGTTATCTCCCCATTAAAAAGAGCTAAATCAAAATCATCTTTGGCAAATATTATGCAGGGTTCACCGTGAGCTGTTTTACTGTGTTGCTCCCGACACAGTAAAATTTTCTCCGACACAGTAACGATTCAAATTTCATGCATGCGACACAGTAAAAATTTTGCCGACACAGTTAGAGTTGTGATCATTAGAAAATCTAAGCAAATTCTCTCTAACTGAAACTTTAATCAAACAATTCGACCGTCTTTCAATTCAAAAAGTCATAACACTTAATTACTAGGGCTTCACTTTGAGTAATCAATCAATTATCTCCTAGACCCTCGCCGGACTTTACGCATGACGGAACAAAGACAAATAAATTGTTTTCATAATTCAATGTTCCGATTAATTGGTTAATTAGTTGCAATAAAATACATTGTATTATTTATGAAAAATATTTAAATATGTCTTTCCTATAGAGCCACGGCTCTAGAATTATGTAAGCACTGTAAGTAAAACATAACATCTTACCGAAGTCATTTAATTGATGTAAATAAATTGCCGAAAATTTTGAAATTTCAGCATGTTCAAGGAACTCTAAAATATTTTACTGTTCTGAAGCTCCTTTTTTTGTAATGCGGTAACTCGATCAAGAAACCTGATAAATGAACACGGCAAATCTATAGCTACTTTAAAAAATGTTAAGTATTTAGACTATCGGTCAGAATGTCCTCTGCTTTAGAGAACTTTTTTTTCTTCCTTTTATCAGTATGTACGACCATACCATTTGTGTAACGAATAAGCGATTTTGAAATAAGTGTGTGCTTGTAATCTTATGTAATTATAATGAATTGTGATTCAGTTGCGAATTTGTTTGCGAAAATACCGCGAAATATTAGTGCTTTGCGTAAACTAGTAAAATCTCAAATGATGGAGACCCCCCTGTTATTAAATCTGTTTAGCAAAGACAAAACTTCATAATGGTCTTTATTATTTAGGTTAGTAATTGATCTATCATATAGGTCTTGTTAGTGAGGTGGTAACTAAGATCTTCAATTTTCTGACGATGGTTATGGATAATCAATTTCAATTTTATTGACAGATATTTGTTCGTCATCTTTCATATCAACCACTTCATTTATTTCCATTCCAAAATCTATATTTTCACCATTTTTAAAGTGACAAATCTATCTGTTGGCTTTCTAAAAGAAATGCTTGTATGTTCTGAATTAATTACATAATTTGGAGGCATAAAACCCCAAGAAATTTTTGTCCGTCTCAATACAAAGTGAACCTTTGAATGATCTGTCAACTTTTACTGGTGTAATTTGAACTGTATGAGGTGGTATAACTGTTCTTTCTGTACAGAAACTCTGTATACCTGAACATCATTCTTAGAACCCTCTGTTTTGATCTCAGTGATTGGTACTGATGTTTGGTCCAAAGTAAGAGTCAAGTTTTGCATATTGATAATGCTATTGTGTGCTTTCAAAAAATCAAGTCCAAGTAATAATGAGTCTGCTATCTCCCCAACCACTACATCCCACCGTTGTACTATTGGCCCTACTCTCAACTAAACCTTTTCTGCTATTTTGGCTGTGATGTTATGTTTACCTGCCCCTTTCAAAGTTATTTTCTTATTTAATTTTGGTTTAGGTTTGAGGGTTTCAAAAAGTTCCCAATTCATTGTAAGAAACCAAAATCCGATGGTGCAGAAAACAATTAACGTTTATGACGTCATAGTACCACTGCGCAAAAATGCGATGCTATGCCATCCTAAGGCCTGATTGTTTTAAATAAATACAAATGAATATTATTTGAGCAAAGATTAACCCTTATATTTTGGATATAGGTGCAAGACTAACACTTATCAGTCGAAAAATGTGTAACAACCATAAGCTAGATATCTTGGATGGGTGCAGGACTAACCCAAATCAGTCCAATAGTGTGCGAGGACTAACCAGAAAATCTCTTGGGTGAGTTCGAAGAAACACATTAGTGTTCAAGAACTAACCCTTATCAGTCGAATGGTGTACAAGGACTAACCCTAAAAGCTATGGTTGGCGAAAACAATAAGCAAAATCAGTACAAATGTATGCAAGACAAATATTAAATCAATTCAGAAATAAGATATCTTTTTTAGAGTGTCATCTTGAATGCAGAACAACGTCATGACGTCGGGCTAGTGTGACGTCATAAACGTTGATTGTTCCTCCGGACCATCGGACTTTGGTGTGTCAGACCATCGCACTTTAGCGCAACTTGTCTCATAGGAAACGAGCCATCGGACTTCGGCGTGACCATCGGACTTTGGCGTCAGTAAAGACACCGAGCCATCGGGGTTTGGCGAGACCATCGGACTTTGGCGTCACCATCGCACTTAAGAGTCTTACATATTGTCTTTGACAAAAGATTTGGACACAAACTCGGTTAACCCTTCCATGCTTCGTTTAGTGCCTGCACTGCCATATGGATATTGCATCACTTAATTAATGTCGAGTCTTTCTTCTCTTTGCTTCTTTCGCTAAAATTTTCATTAGATGCCTTTCATAATATTTGTCTTATTCAAAAGACTGTCGCATTGAAGATTTTTTGTATTAGTTTGTGATTTCTTGTAAAATGACAAGAATTTGTGAAATGCTGATCGCTGATTGGCTGGTGTTGGATTCGGTCGTTAGAATAGAGGCAGGCTGAGAAAAACATGTGATCTAATTTCTCTCTGCAGATCAAAATTATCCACGTCACCCAGAAATGCTGAAATATTTCTCCCAGAATCGAGCTATTAATGATATGTAATGTTTTTGTCTGTCTGTTTTGGTTTCTGTGGTCATAAAATGCCTCCATTGAATATGAACTTCCTATTTTGATGAAATTATACTGTATCATATGATTTCTAAGATATAATCATATTCGATAAATATTAATAATTTATTATAATTCGAAAACGAAAACGCTTTGACTTTATCGTAACTATATTAGATCGTATTTATTGTTGAAGATTTTACCTAAAAAGCATGAAAGTGTTTTTTTTCCAGTTTTTATCATATTAAGTGACTTTCTTCAATAAAATGGAATGAGTTTTTTTTAACCGATTTTATATAAATACGTATTCCCGAGATGGAGTTCAGAATTATTTATTTATTTTTTTATTAAT
>NW_026919882.1:0-16510 GCF_032062105.1 Saccostrea cuccullata
TGTTACTTTAAATGTTAACAATTTGCAAGTCAATCAACTTTTTATAGTAAAATTTCCTGCTCATAAATTACACGTATTAAAGGATCAAAGTTTAATAAAAATAAATAATTAACTTCCTTTTAAGCATTTTCAGAATTTTTTTTATAGATATGATTTATTTATAACGAATGTATCATTTTATTTCATCAATAATAATTAAACTAAGCAAGGGATACACTGGAGATTGATACTATGAATACTTTACACATCCATAAAGAAGAAAAACAGATTTATATGGCTAAATGGTTCACGGAATACTTAAATCACTAGTTTATAACTGTTATAATTGAAGCAATTTACATTGAAGATGTGCGCGTTGTCATATTGATCTCTATATGATAAAAGTACACATATGTTATAGGATGGAAGGTATGATAATTGCATTGTGGTCGCTCACGACATCTATAATATCCACTTACTCAGCATTATATATACTGTAGGCTACCTAGCAAAAGATTGAACACTGGCAATTGTGTATATAGACAAGTGTATTTAAAGTATTTAGTAAGAGTACATTTATCATGAACTTATTGTCGAGAAGTAATTATAATGATCAGTGAAGGGTTCAGGATGTGTAATTTTCAGCTATGAGGTAACATATCTGCAAACAAATATGCAGTTCAATGCATTACTCTCAGATGTTAAAGAAGCATACTCTATATTCAGCAAAGAAAATTTTCCTCAATAAATTCAAAATATCTTCAATGGTAGATACAATCAATATTAGAAACTACGTATACACTACTAAGTCCAAAATGTACTGACATTCTCATTTTTACTGAAAAACTTAGAAATATACTGAAAATCCACTGTCTTTACTGCAAAACTTAGACAATAACTACATATCTGCGCATATCTGCGGTGATTTTCTTTGATCTTTGTGTGGTGATATATCCCATATCACATATGCGATAATACTTTCCACGCCCTTTCATATATCACTGCAGGAGGCAGAAATCAGGTCATGAGAAAAAAAAAACTAATTTTATTTCACAAGTTCATAACTACAGAAAAATGAAGATGTTAAGCTATTTCTAAGCCTTTAACTAAATTAAAACACATGTATTTAACTCGGTTGAAAGTTCCCAGTCGTTCAAAAGATTAATCTGTTTTGAAATTTTGAACGTTACGGAAAAATCTCCAAACTTTATATCGTTAAACTTCTTGATATTTGCTTCTGTGATTTCACATTTGTCGAGTGCTAACCTCAAAAATAAATAGTCAAAATCTTCAAACTCAGATAAAAAGTCAAAGACAAATTCACTAAGAACGTCCGACACGTTGGAGAGCTAGCTTGAAATGAATTTTAAGTTTATGACTCTGAATATTTTTTTTTTAATTTTGACACTCTCAATGAAATTAACGTCATCAGACATGCGACAAGTTGCTTACATCATAGATGCCTCGTACTATTGGTTATATTGTTTTCATGGGGCGTGGAAATCTCGGACGCTCCACGACCTCGATTTCCACGCCCCATGAAAACGATATAATCAATACTACTCGGCTTCTATGATGTAACCTAAACATACTAGTATTTGTATGGGGAAATTTTCATATCTCTCACGAAATAAACTAGTATTTTAAAATATGACAAAGGATAAACGTAAATCGCCAGTCATGTTTTATGTAGAGAACCTTGAATAAGTTTCTTATTAGCAATTTCAGTAAATATCAGCACTACCCAGTTATATGAAGAATGTTCATATTCTATGGAAAATAATAATCATATTTCACAATATTTACATTTGCAAATGTTTTCCTTTATATAACACTACTGAAAGCAAGCGTTTTTATAACTGTGTAAATACAGGTATAGGGTCAAGAGGTCATAGATGTGCGTTTGGATAAACGTTCGACGTAATCTCTTTGTGACGTCATAAAGGGTCGACGCGCGTTTAGTGGATTACATACATGCGTTGGGTTTAAAAAATAACGCATTTCGCACGTTAAAAATAACAATCAGGCAAAATTTAAAGTATGAATAAGTCACAAATGTAAATATAAGTAATAAGGTATCATTTTTTGAGTTTTATTGAGATGTAAAACGGGTTGACACATGATCAAATCTTCCATAAAGCCCTTCGGCTTTGTGGGATTGGATCACGTGACCAACCCGTTTTACATCTGAGTTAAACTCGAAAAAATGATACCTTATTTCTTAAATATGTATTAGTAGCTAGGTAAAGATATCACTACAAATATCGTTGTTACTTCAGTGCATGCCAGATCAGATAGCAAATTTATGATATTTTGACTACTAGTATGGATACAAAGTACTAAATTGTATTCATTTTTTTTCATTGCATTTAATATATTACTTTATTTTTTTTTTTTCAAATTAGTGTTTTCATCGTGCAACACCATAGATTGAAAAACTGTTACTTCAAAATTTTAATTTTAATTCCATTCAAGCCAATGAAGTGTCTAAGTTTATGCAACAAATTCTTATCAAGCCTTGTACAGATTCGAGGCAGTCGCAAGTGATTCATCAAATATTTTTTTTTAAATTATGTTATTTTTTTTTCGGTATGTAAATTCTGATCATATGGAACATGGGAATGTATCACAGATATGAGCTATTTCTCTTAGTTTAAGTTCTCTCAGCTTTGCAATAACCCGGAAGAAATACTAAAATAAAAAATAAAAGAAATAAAAATAATAGACGAGTACGAATGACGGGGAATTAGTTTTCGGACTAACGCCGAGGGGTTAGCCCATTGATATATGGGGAATTAGCTTCCGAGGAAGAGATTAGTTCATTTGACTTTACGCACTGGATCAGTCCATTCACAGACACTTCTAGGGAATTATTCACATTTTACTGCCTAACTTTAATATAGGAAAAAAATCAGTATAATATAAAGAGTAGTAATGATATTAATGTAAAATTTAACATTTCCCTCATAACATTTTGTATATCATTTACACCGCAAGACAGCAATTTTGAGTGTCCGCTGGAAATATCACACAGCTGATACAGTCAGAGGATGTTTTATCCACTTTTTAGGCATTAATGGAAAGCCAAAAATGAATTATTTAAAAAAAAACGTTATTATGTTTGATTATGTGTCAATATGTGAGTTGCTACTTCAGCAAAAAGATCCTATCGACTGACAGGGCTTTTTTGAAACTCTTTGGCATTAGTAATTTTTGGATACAAGTAAGTAACACAATGTGTAATTTCTTATAAAAATACACGTGCCTTAATTTTTTTCGGATATTTTTGCAGTTGTCTTTTACATAACCCACAGCCATACATGTTTTAGTAACACTGTCATCATTGTCTCTAAAAGACTTCAGACTTGGTCGAAGTGACAGCTTTTCAAAAGCAATGATACCTAACATTGCATGCAATCCAAAAACTATAACAACAGAACGCATTCTATAAAAAACAATAAAAAGAACATTTGAAGTCATGTAACAAATCAAACTTTCACTTCAAATCATTTTAAACCTTTGTTAATAATTCTTTATCGAGGTATGTTGAATACAATTGTATACAACTTGAACGTAAAGGTAAAATACTAGTTAAAGTCACCAAAACATAAACAGGATACAACTAGACAGATTAAATCAGACGTAGTAACTATGCGATCCATCTTTTTCATACATTGTTTTTTTTTTCTCTTAAAAAATCGGTAGGCATACCAAAAGATGTTCTTTATCATTAGAAAACTATTTGACTGAATTATTTTTATATCAACAATTTAATTCCAATTTATTGACTTCTTTTACCACTTCGCTTTTTATAGTTAACATTTTATTGATCATGATTTATTGATCTGATCCGTTATAACAGTTTGAAAATACTAATATTTCTACACAATGTTGCATATAGTATATTTTCATCCAATAATCTAAATTGTAGTGGTTGTCGGTAATGATAAACATTGTTCTCACAATTTCAGAAAATAAGGTATTCAGTCAAGAACAAGTGTATATGTATATTAAGTGTACAACAGCTTTTATCCGCTTTTATAAAATATAAACTGTTCGTGATAAAACAAGATTTGGTAACATATTTGATTTGTTTCATTTGATACAAATAAAGTAAGGTACCGGTACTCAGTCGAGAACAAGTGTATATTGTATATTAAGTGTACAACAGCTTTTATGCACTTTTATAAAATATAAACCTTTCGTGATCAAACAAGATTAGGTAACATATTTGATTTGTTTCATTTGATACCATAAAGGAATGAAAATATGTTACGTTGAACTTTAAAATTGCAAGTAAAATGTATTTGTATAGTTATGATAAAAAGCAACAGTGAATTGATAAACAACATTTTATATTATTTA
The DNA here is from genome assembly GCF_032062105.1 of Saccostrea cuccullata. Lineage (NCBI taxonomy): Eukaryota > Metazoa > Mollusca > Bivalvia > Ostreida > Ostreidae > Saccostrea > Saccostrea cuccullata. The sequence continues at coordinate 4,345 of NW_026919882.1, forward strand.
GCAGAAAAAAAATTTTATTTCCTGTTTTCAAATTATGCTATGTTATATTTATCATAATGACTACAATAATTCTGTCCTTTATTCATACTTCATGGTACAAAAGCTTTACACAAAAATTAATATAAATACTGCAGTTCTGAAAACATTTATACCGATACAAAATTGTGTAAAGAACCAAAATGAGAATATTTTTAAGAATATGACATAACAAAATATAGGAATGCACCTACCATTTAAAGAGCAGATAATTTTACATATAAATTATAAAACTAGACTAAAACTGATCATAATGAAAAAAGATAAGTGTTACACTGTAGTCATGTCATAAGAAAAATAAAAAAAAATTCTTAAAAAAAAAAAGCAGTGCTAATTCAACCTTTTTTTACGATGGTTTATTATTATGGCCATTCATTTCACATCAGCTGCGAGCCGTTAATTGTAAAATAACCATAGGAATATGCAATGCTATGGAAGCCCAAAGTGCAAAACAAAAATAAATGAAGAAAAGGAAAATTATGAAATAAAGAAGCACTTCATTGTTTGAAAAAAAAATGCATTTCAAAAAATCAATAAACATATAATCAAACAATTGAAGCAAATCCATACGGTACATAATATAGAGCTGTACATATTTTTTTTATTTTATTTCACAAATTCTATGGTTTCCATACAAATTTTGCCCTGTGAATTTCTAAAAAATGAAACTGATGTAAAAGTTGAAAACTCCTGCTTTTTAAATAATTGAAATTCAATGCAGAAAAATCATACAAGTCATTTTTCTCACATGTGTTTTTAAATGGTAATTATGACGTCATAAACATGTGCATTTCCCGTATTTTCTTAAAAAGTTGCAGAAGATACCAATTTTCAATAGAATTTTCTTTCAGATAACATTGTCCACAGGCATCGCCCACAAAGATCTTGAGATATGTGATTTGTTATTGAATTTTGCACATAATATCAAAAATTTAACGTGGGCGACGGCTGTGGACACTGTTTTCTAATGGAAAATCATCCGTGAAATGTGCCATTTTGAGGCTTTTTCTGTTGAAAATAGAGAAATGCTTTGCATTAATGACGTCATATTTGAAGAATGGTAAACCTTTATGCCATATTCTTACCTGATTTGTCAGAGTGATTTATTTAATTAATATTTTAGTCAGTTTCAAAACTTTTTGATGTCATTACATTTGTTGGGCACAATAAAGCTAAAACCATACCTTCTTCTTTGCACACATAAGCAAATTTTTGTCGTATGTATGGGGTATTTTGGATGCAATAATTTTTGGCCAATTGTAACTGTCTTGTTTGTGTACACTGTCTTGTATGTCCATCATTAAATTTATTTTAAAAGTTGGGGCCGAGAAAAAAAGTTTCTTTAAAATTGCATCAAACGTCAATGTCTTGCAGTCAAATATCATAATGCAATCCAAAAGATATTGACAAGTTACATATATATGTGATAAAATATGATACATGTACCCCCTGAGTTCTGGAGCAAATTAAAGATATGACTAAAGTTAAAATTTTAGGTAAGCATGTCAAGCCTTTTGGCCAAGACCATAAATAAAAGATTGTTCTTTTAGAAATGTGCCTTAAAATATGAAAGCCCTATCTTCTCTCATTTAAAAAGCTGTTACGCTGAAAAATCGTGAAAAGTCTTGAAATTTTAGGTCAATTTCACAAAAACTTTTAAAACAAAGCTCTTTTTACAGGTAATGCACAAATTAAATCTGAATACATTTTTCTGTATTATTCAAAACTACTAAAGGGGGACAACTCTTCAAGGACATGGCAAGGTTAGTCCCCCTATCCCTTACATACTAATTTTAAAACATGAAAGTTATGTCTAAATATATACCGGTACTCAATTTTCAACCCATACATTCGATTCCTTTGAATATGAGGCCAATATTGGTCGGATTCCTTAATGCCCCCTTTCCTTTTTTGAAAACGGGAGTCAATAAATCCTGACTTTTTGTGTCACCTGCAGATCAGAGTAACAATTGGGAACTCACAGTAAGAGGTATGGGTTTGATATTTTGCACATGTACAGATGGCATCTCCATATGAGTGAAAAATTCTCGAGAGGGAACAAAAACAAACAAAACGAATCGATGACTTTAAACGAGACAGCTGATATTCTTGTTTCATCAACTTGTATTTGTTAATAACTTACCTTGTTACCTTGTTTCAGAAACTGTTCATATGAGAGCATACATTTACTTTTGCATATCGAATCAACCGAGAGATAAAAACCCAGAATACATGCAGATGATAAAGATTAGTAAGCATAAGTAAGGGAAATTGACGATTGAAAAGTTAAAGACATGCACGTTTATCATAAAGTTTTGTTGCTAGATTAATTACCATTATCGTCTTTTTCTAATAAAATATCCAAATATGAACGTATTTGTCATAATCTGTGGTATCTTTTATAATAATGGAAATAACCATTGTTAATTGACAATACATTGTCGGTATATCTTGATATCAAGTTGCAAGCCACAGCAAGTGTTTTCTTCTTTTCATGTAGTATATTAAGTATTTGAACAGATTCTGCTTCATATTAATATAAAAATATAGGTCTGTTAATAATGAGGTGCACTTGGTACCCATTTGAATTCTATTATTGGATTTGTTGGAAGACCTGGTCTCAGAACCCAGTAGATATTGTCAATCAGAAACTCGAGCATTTTTAAAATATGACGGTTTTTGCACAAAAACGTTATTTTCCGACCCCTAGCTAGGGTGAAAGTGAAAATTCAAAAACCTTGTTGCATATCAACAGAATTCCACAAATCATCTCCTAAAAGATGATTAGGCTTCTGTGTAAAATGTAAGAGGAGCTAGTTCAGGGAATAAGGGGCTTTTTGCATAAAAAGTCATTTTTCGACCCCTTATTAATTACAATGTGAAAATGAAAATTCCAAAACCTTATTGCACATGTACATGACACCACCATGCAACCGTCTTGAAAAAGATGATTAGACTACTTTGTTGGTACAAAAATCAGTTTCACCTTAAGCCATTCGGGCTTCATCATGTTCATGGAATTACAATTGATCTCGTGACCAACCCGTATTTCTATTCCCATAGATGTTATTAAATACCTTACTTCTTAAATAGATTAAGGTTTGGGGGTATTAACTGTCCGCATTTATTATAAATTCGGCAATGATACTAAATACTCGCAAATTATGCACGTCTTGCACAGTATTTCACTTGGGTTCAAATCATGGCTGACGCAAAATAATCCCGGAATCTCCCCTTCCGATTCGGGCATTTTGATACGAGACTGGAGCTGAATTTTTTATGAGATGAAAAACAACATGTAATTTTCCTGCATTGACCAGATTTATTAAAATTTAGGGCGTGCTGATTTTTCTATATACCGTCAAGAGTGGGTAGTGATTGGGCCCTGGACTAGATTTTCAAGCACCTGCTCGACTTCGACCGAAACAAACTTGCGTGCCTTGCTGTATGGCTATGCATTTTTTGGTACTAAAATCTTTATAAAGAATGGTTTTACAAGATCTGAAAAGGAAACTTCTCAGAAGGTTGTTTTAAATTAATTACGTCTACTCAAACTTGCGCATAAAAGCAAAAAGTTCACTGGGAAATTACCTTTTAATTGGTACCTTACCAAATCTACTGAGAGCCCTTCGTGTTTCACAGGATTTGATCACGTGACCAACTAAAAGTTCATTTCCCGGAGAACTTTCACGTTTTTTTTTTTTATTTTCTTTTTTAAATAAACATCCCCATCTTAATAAAGATAAAGAGCAGATAACATTTGGCACAGCGAGTTGTACAACTATTTTATTCGATAGTTATTAACTATCAAAGATTGAATTTATGAATTGTTAACGGAAGGTAATTATTCTCGTAAGAAAATTCTTCAAACGCCTTTTTATTATTCAAAAGCTTAATGCAAAAACGCCATTTTTATATTTTTTGGGGGGGGGGGCAATAACATACATGTATCATATATATAATAATCATGCATACATGTATGATTAATGAAGACATTATGAAACAATTTCTGAATAGTTCAATCCACACTTTTCAAAAGTTATGTCCCTTGGCCGCCATCTTGGGGGATAAACCCATAGAATCCTCACAGTGCCCTTTGAAGTGTTTAGGTTTGTAACTTTGTCATTTGACTGGGAAAAATCGTTGCATTAGTGTATACTGATAACCCCATGTTGGGGCAACCCCACACTTCCAAAGAAAACAATTTAAACACAGTGGATTCATCATAGCCCATCCTAATGTTTGGTAGCATAAAGAGGAGAAATGTTGTTTCTTTCCCTTTTGACCTTTTGGTTGACCTCGAAAAGGGAAACAACTTTTGTAAAGTGTGGATTGGTCTATTAATGTAAGTTTATCTTATACTGTTACACAACATCCATATAACAGTAAAAACATTGTTTTGGTTTGCAAGGAAAATGTGAATACCGCAGATCACTGTAGATCAATTTTGGCGACACTTTTTATTTGTGAGGTAAACAGGAACTCTTAATTAGCAAGATTAGATTGATTGACTGATGAATTGTTGACATATATTGCTTAACGTCCCTCTCAAGAATGTTTCACTCATATGGAGACGCCATCAATTGCCGGTTCAGAGCTGCAAATTTTGTTCTATACTTGACACTCAGGGCCATTGAGCACGGAGGGATCTTTTTCTTGCCCGCACCTACTGCGACACGGGAACTCGGTTTATACGGTCTCATCCGAAAAAGCATGCTCCACGTCCCACAGTGGGATTTGAACCTGTGACGTAAGGATCAACTCCTTATTTCGCGACTTTGAGCGGAGACGGCTCTAAAACACTGCGACAAGCGGCGACAGCAAGATTAGAAAGAAAAAAATCGCAGGTTTTGGTTACTACTTTATAAAATCTTAGAAATCCAATCACTGCTCATTAAAGAGTTCTATTTATTAGGTAAATTTATCAAATTGAGAGTGATCTCCTCTTAAAAGTAAGATAAAAGAAATAGTTTTGTACAGTTCTTACACTTAATTAAATTATCTTTAATAGAATAAAATACTCTAAGCACTCATATTAGACCAAATATGAGTAAAAGAATTCATCTTTCCATAAAATCCCCCATATGTAAGTAAACAACAGTAATTTTTGCTCATAAAAAGTCTTTTCTCTTTTATTCATATGAAAATAAGGCAGGTTCCTTATGTTGAAAATTAATTGATTAGTCCAAATATGCACACTTTTATATGATATATTTTCAAGACATCCTGGAAGCACTTTTTATCAGTGTTAAGAACTTTCTTAAAGGTTCATAGACACAGATTTGAAATTAATTTTCTTCTGTAAAATATCAAAATATCACAACTTATAAGTTGTAATAGTATTTCAAACGAAAAAATATTAAAATCTTATTTCATCTAAAACGTACTGATACTTCAAGTTTTTGGATAAGTTAGATCTTGTTGTGTATTAATGAAAAATATTAAAACTTTAATCCAGAAAAATAATCAGAGTAGAAATGTTCGAAAGCAAAATCCCTTCAGAAGTATCGTCATTCCGCACTTAGTGTTGTGTACAGTGCTTATCAAATTGAACACACCCTCGAGACGTAGTTTTTCTTTTTTTTTTGTTTTGTAAACGGGGCACGAGCTCTGTTATTGTGAAGGTTTACGATTCACCAGGTATGTTCAATTGTTAAAGTCTGCTCACCACAGGACTGTAAGACTGAAGTTAATGTGTGTATGTTTTGCTTTTGAACATTTCTCCTGAATTTTATTGAATATAGTTTTACTATTTTCATTAATACACAACAGGGTGCCACTTTTTCTAAATTAGAGTAATATGGATAAAATTAAAATTTTTGAAAGTGCAAGCATTTCTAAATCAAACTCGTCCAAAATTTTGAATTTTCAATAACTCTTAGATGAAATAGGAATTTTAATATATTTTTTGTGTGAAATCCTATTGCAATATATAAGTCGTGATATAGTACCAGAAAATTTGAGAGATTAACTTCAATAAAGTGTCTATTCACCTTTAAATTCTCCATATTTACACGAGAATGATTTTTTTTTGCGAGCACACTGCCTCGCCTAACACTTGACCTAACGAGCTATAAACAGTTTGGCTTGTTTCCCCTGTATCTACGACAATAAGCTTTATTGGTGCCTGTATTTGAAAATATGAAATTACTTTAATTTTTCATGTTTTTCTTTATTTTGTCATATCTTTTTCAGAAATATAATCTTATTATTTGATTAGCTGAAAGTTTGATTGCTCATCTGGAATTAGTTGCCTGAATAAAATTCATTCTATTATATTTCACTGGTACCTTAATTTAATTGGATACTTCTTATTTATTCATCAAATAATACGAGGGGTGATCAAAAAGTTCGCGAACTATTTCTATATTTACACAACTACAATTCAAACCAGAATGAAATCTGTCACACTTATATCCGTGAACATGTTCTATTAATAGCATAAGAAAAGAAATCATTTTCTCCATCACTGTGACGTCAAAATTTGAAAATGACATCAATATGTAGGTGACTTGTGACAAAAAATGGTGGTCACAGCCTTACACGAGCAACGAACGGCTGTAAAGTTTAACGTATAATTTAGGAATTCCTTTGAAGTATCTTATAATATAATTTATACAATAATTATGAAGACAATAGACATTCCAGAAACGTTTAATCATAAATTGGGGACTTTTAAACTAAAGAGAGGGAGAGTGTTTAAAATGACGTTTTTATGTAAGCCAGGGATGGCAAGCAGCTGGGGAAGAGATATTTTACCTTGTTGGGCAATTTATTATGAAAGATATCGAAGATACAGCTAGAAAATAGTTGTATGTCTTAACAATAATCTCATTATTAAATCCCTAAAACAACATTTACTTAAACTCGAAACATATTAAATATAATAAAAGAAGACCCCTACTATATATCCATATTGGATAAACGACGTTTTAAGACAGTAGACTCGGGTTGGGATGGTCACCATGCTCTTTCAGGAAAAAATATCCCTATCCAGCCATCCTATTTCCGAGATTTGGTCATTTTTGACAAATAGACTATTCTTGTTTTAAAAAATAAATTGCATAGTAAGAAATATTAGACTTGGGAAATTATTTTAGCGTTTATGAACAGAATGCTTCAGAGCATGTCACGTAATGTTTTATGGAACTTATTCAATTCATTTTTCGCGAACTTGTTGATCACTCCTCTTACATTCTCATTTTAATATTTAATTATGTGTTTCATTGACATTTAAAGATCTGCAGGCATGCTTATGAAAAGAGGATGGGGGATAAGGCAGGCGAAGTGCCTATAGTGCGACAGATTAGAAGTGAAAAAGTTAATCTCAATTAAATCCAAATTTTATTTGCTATTTCATCTAATATTAAAGTATACTTTATGTAAAATCTCTACAATCTCTACAATTTCCAAAAATCTCACAAAGACTGAAAAATATTTGCCTTTTAAAAGCCTTACACACACTAAAATGAACAAAAACGATCATTTTCTCATACTTTAACAAAATTTTTCAATATGAGTGGTTCTTCGCTCCATTTTTTTGAAAGATGATCCTAAAAGTTTGCAATAAAATAGACATTTTGGCTTACAAAAACATGAAGACCCACTATATCCTAAAAGTACACTTTTATGACACAACATTTGCATCTTTGTGAGAAATACTTCAAGTCCATTAAGTCGCGGGTCATATCACAAACGTGATTTAAATGCCCAAAATTACCATATCTGATGCAGCATAGTGGTTAACACGTTAGTCTCAAAACAGTATGATATTGATATGTCGAGTTTTTATTGCTAGGATTCGAATCCCACGGATACCATCTAATAATTTTATGAAAGAAAAATTTTTTTCCGTGAATTTTTTTTCTCTCAGAAAGTTTTTTTCTCATATTTTGAAAAATTTCAATAATTAGAAGTTAATTTAAGTACTCAATTCAAATATTGCATATGGTTTCTTAATATGTGACGCTACAGGCATTCTGCACGCCTTGTTCCCACATCTTCTTTCCTAAGATTTGTCCTAAGACGTGTTTTAAATTATTTCTTAGGACATCTTAGGAATATCTTAAGATACGTCTAAAGGTTTAAAACAAAAGCATCTTAGGAATATCCTAAGTTAAGATGTCGTAAATCCATCTTAAGGTAGGATTATTCTCACACAAAACTGTATTTCTTGTATTCAAAAATTAATGAAATTTTCACAGAGCAAAGAAGACAATATTACTAAGTGATGCTATTAGTTAGATTAGTTTTGACCGTTTTATGTAAGAGTCAAGGTCAGGTCAAGGTCATAACCTTTTCCCTTCTCATTATGAATAAAAATAACAGCATCCATTCATGATATAGGGTCTTCTATTTCAAAAGATTAAATGTTTTTCTTTTTGCATAAAAAGATATTACCATATAGGGTCTATAAGATGATATTACCAAATTAATACAAATAGTTTAACAAAAATGGTTTTTGGCTAATCCGAATTTTCTCTGTTTTTCTTGATTTTTTAGGATATATTAGTTATTTTCACATGCTTCCTATATTTAACTTTTTCTGATTTTCACATATGGTAAAGCAGTCGTGTCAATACAAAATGATACAAAAACAAAAAGTTTTGACCGTTTAGTAAGAGAGTAAAAACACCTTCTATGGATTTTTGGCTCAAATCTGTACTTCAAGTCGAAACTTTAAAAGCTAACGTAATTATGGTTTGTTTACAAAATCATATTTATTTGTTATTTTTTAAAACTTAAGTTCTTTATTATTAATTTTGCTAACATTTGAAAAATTCTTCTCGGCTTTGATTTGTAAAAATTATAACTAAATTCATAGTTCTAAAATAATTTTTAGAGGCAGAAAAGATGACATTTTTATACACCACCATTCCGCCAAAAATATAGTTCCTACTAGTTTTCAAACACAATTGACCATTTCTATCTCGAAGTTGTACGGTTGTGGTGCAAAAGAAAAAATATTGATATTTTAAATCTCTTTACATCTTAAATATATAAAAGATATAAGCAAATATACATTGAATATTTACCGTATTCTTGCAAACCAGAGAAGAATCCTACCCTAAGCACTTTTATAAACAAGCACAACTTAAAGTTCCAATTCCAGGTTTTAATCACATACTTGTACCTGTGTGATGTAGGAAGGGGGAGGGCATGGGGGCACGGGGGCACGGGGCCATGTCCTCCAGAGTTCTTAAAGTATATAACTAAACGTATATAATTATAGTTAACACCCCCACCGCCTTGTAAACATGGTAAAGCTGCAAAGAAAGCTAAAGGTATGTAAATGTTTTGCATTATTATAAAACAATAACAGACCCCAAACTGAAAATGTATGTCTTTGCCCCCCCCCCCCCCCCGGCAACTGAAATTGCTTCTTTCGGACAACCATGTGACTGCATCCTCCTACACCATGCACATACCCCCCCCCCCCCCCTCGTAAAAAATAAATTGCTGCTATATTCTGTCTATTTCCACAGTGCTTTAATAAATTTTCAATAGAATGTTTTCTCCCATAACTTGCATAAATGTTTTTATTCAACATTGTTTATTAATTCCCTTCTCCATTTCCATTTATAAATGCACATGTAGACATTTACACTAAATGTTAGGATTAAGACTAAGAACTCTCCTAAGATACGATAGTTACGTTGGCTCCACTTAAGACTAAGATATGTCGTTAGTTCATCTTAAGATCTGTCTTAGCCCTAAGATAACTTCCTAAGCATTCTTGCTTATTTACGTAATTATTTTGAATGCAAACAAAATAATACTCGTACATGTAATGATTCTGTAAGATTTAATTTGAATTGTTAACTGTACTTGAACACATTTTTGATAGAGTTAATATTTTCCTTAAACGTTTATCGTTTGTAATTTTTTTTACTTGTTACTCGTATTCTTATATTTTCCATATCACTATTCTGTCATATTGACTTATTTTCGAGTTTGAGATAAAGAGGTTAAACTGTACATGTATGCTTATCCTTATCAAAATAATGGTTTGATGATGTAGGTAAATAGTTATATTTCTATGAAGTATTTTTTTTTATTTCAGAGAGCATATCAAGAGACTGAATGGAGTTAAGCTTTTTCAGCAATTTTGCAAAACAATAGTCAATGAAAAATTAAAACAAAAAAATCTTTTGATTTGATAGTAACAAAGGCTAATGGTACGCAATGAGTATTATTTATTTTTTTTTTTTTGAACCACTTGACTTTGTAAGAAAGATGTTTTCTGATGAAGATATGCTATAATGATAATATAAAAGGCGTGCTATATACAGTGTATCAGGGCATTTAAAAAAAGCTTACGTCTACAATCCAGAACTAGGAATTTACTTCCCTTGAAGAATGCCTTGAATTCCTGGTTTTCCCCTTTCAGGCTGCAGTTTCTCTATGGGGATATGCTTACAGTATAATGAGGCCACCACAGGCTCCGGTGCTATCAGTAACTGACCCGGATATTCCAGCCTAAAAACAAATTAAAATCTCATCATAGTTGTAAGCAAGCCTTAAACAAATATATTCTTAAAAGATGTTTTCAAACTGCATCCTCAATTAAAATTCTACAGTTTTTTTTTAACTGAAAGCCCTATTTATCGGGCTCTGGGTTTTTTTCATTGCAAATGGTGATTTTTTTGTTTTTTAGTTTCCATGGTTCTTTACATTTCTAAAGTTTAAATTAACTTTAAAGGGAGCCGACTGAAGCTATATTGCGTGAAAACTACAATAGAGAAAATCGTTAATTTTAAACCATATATAACTTATATCGACTGAAGTATACTATCAAGTTTAGGGGAAAACTTCCGTCTGCGTATTTTTCCGGGAACCGTCTAAAAATAAAGGTCATTTACAAAAGGATTTTATGGGGAAATGCTAATATTTCGCTCTTCAACACAAATTATACGAACACTACAATCAACTTTTGTTCGTGTTATAATATGTGATGAGTAACATTTTATACATTTTTAAGTAAAAAAACGAAACAAAACGTTTTACCGCCTTGTTTCCAAGGGGTGGGGGGGGGGAGGGGGGGGCGCCTTTCAGTTGATGCCAAAATCAGTGAAAGTATTCCTGTTTTTAAGGAATATTACAAAATATGACAAACACAAATTCTTTATACAAAAAATAGGAAAATAATTGTGATAATCAAATAAAATTTCTAGACCTTATATTGTACACTTTTATTTTTTATGACATTTTTATTTACCCCCCTATTTAAGAACTTACAATCTATCCTAACGTCACAGACACATTACTACATGTACTACGTCAATCTACCTATTATTTGAAAATTAGCTGTAAGAATCAGTTATTTAAAATACTGGTGTGATAGATTTTACTAATTTTGTGAAAAAAGTGTTTTAAAATAATAAATACTCTTTATTTTACTATGATGCGCGAAGTATTGCGCAATGAATACTCTGTACCACAGTCGGCACCCTTAAATTTTTAAAAGATATATTTCTTAAAAGAATTCTTGTACAAAAATGAATCTTATTAAAGTTGTTGATATATCTCTAAGCTAGTTTAAAGCTTATACCCTAAATGCCGCTTCTCTCATAAACTGTCTGCCAGGCTCATCCCACAAAGGAGGACTGTTAAGACCCAGCATATATCAGTTTCTTCGATGCTTGAGCCTTGTCGTTTAGAATATGTAGTAGATGATGTCTTCAAAAATTCAATGGCTGCAGAAAACACATCCAAAGCATACATCTCTTTCCCGTTTTTATAGATTTTATTTTACTGGCTTTTGAAATTAGTTCCTGTAAGAAATATGTTCAACATTTAAACCGATTTGTAGACTGTATATACCCACCGCTAATAAAAAAAAAAACATTAAATCGTATCGTATGAGTACACAAAGCTATAAATTGATAAATATTTAAAACATATTCTAACCACTCAAATTTTTACCAAGAACATTCTTCAAATTCTCATCAAATTTATCCGTTTTAATTATACAATTTACTATAAAATATAGAAGTGAGTTGAAGTTTCTCCCCTAAGAAATGTTTGGCAAATACCAGAGTAATTGTAGGATTTCGCCATTATAAACGGAGAAAATTCCGGCCCCTTCAAGACCATCCTCACTTTAAATAATTTTCATTTTTTACAGATT
>NW_026919883.1:0-16469 GCF_032062105.1 Saccostrea cuccullata
CTTACTGCCATTGAGCATTGATCAGAAAAGGTCATTTTAATTGGTTATGAAACCAGAAGTCTCTGTCGAGACTGTAGCTCTACTGGTTTGTACTTATTACAAAGGAAAAGAAAAGCAGTTGGGAATTGAAGCTTTACAACAGAAATAAATAGAATGATGATCCTTGATTAAATCTCTTTTTGTGACATGATTGCAATAAGACTACAACTGTAGGACTAGCTCTTAACAAATTTTACAGAATTTTCAATTTTAGTTACCATGGAAAACAGTTCATTGAAAACAAAAACCAGTGCAAAACAATATGTATCTTAGTGTAGTCTACATGTGTGCCAAGTTATACTGAAATCAGATTAAAACTGTAGGAGGAGTAGCATTTTGAAAGTATTTCACAGAAGTTTCTATTTTAAGGGGGATGTACGGCCACTTTTAGTGCAGTGAGAGCAAAATGTAAGCATTTCTTCAAATGGCTAAAATACATTATATTTTGATCAAATTTTAAGTCTTTTTGATAAAGATACAATAAATATGCATAACCGAATGCATGTTGTGCATATATAATCTATACTTTTGCAGAAAAATGCTTTTGATATGCTCCTTGGAACTGCGCAGCTACAGAATTCAGCAGAGCCTTAAAAAATCCAAAAAAATATGCAAACTCTGCATTAATGTTCTCTCTACAGCCATTTGTTGAGAAAATGTCTAAATTTTGCACTTTTAAATGATAATTTCAAGTTCAAAACAAAGTACCATTGTCTTCAAAAAGAGTGTAAAGAACCATGAAAGTAGTTCATGGATAGCAGCACGTGGTCTATTTTTAGCACAGAATCTTGTTTTCCAGACCTCTTCCTAATATGGAGGGGCATAACAATCTTTAAATGTAGAAGAGAATTACAGTTGCAAAATATTTCAAATAATATGAACACTTTTAAAAGAGGAAAGGTGTTATAGTGTGGCTTGAAGTAATTTATTTAGTATTATTATCGAACAGTTGTTATATAGTTTACGTATTGATATATAATAAAAATTTAAACTCTTTGATTCCAGGTAAGGAAAAATGAGCACCATCAAAGTTAAAAATTAAGAGTTTGTAAGTTTGCCACAGATAAATTATATTATCTATTAAAATTTAATTATCTACAATAAAACACAAAGAAATTAGACACATAAAATTGATACGAATGACCTTGTTTTAGTACCTACTAGTACGAAGCGTTCTCAAAAATTTCGCGAAATATCTCTATATCTACAAAACCACAGTTCAGATTAGATAGCCAAACACAAGTTCTATAAATAGCATATGCTGAAGTTTTGATCCTTGTTTGTGATGTCACAATCTGAAAATGACGTCATTATTCAGGTACTTTTGAGGAAAAATGGTTGTCTCAGTGGAACTCGTGGCACATGTATATCTTAGAGATGGTTAAATATGATACTTGTTATGTTGCCCGGTGAAAGCAAGTTTGAAAAGGGATGTGTTTTTAATAAAGCAATATGCCATCAAAGACCTTCAATTAAAATTTTACACTTTGAAAAATACTTGAATATTTCAACAATAATATAAATATCAAATACCTAAGATATTGTTTACTTTTTGATCACCCCTCGTATACTGTGTCAAATAAACATGCATTTATAATTTTCATTACAGAGGAGCAACAGTTGAAAAGGCATGAAATCATTCAGAGTGGGTTAGGAGATTTAATGAATAATTTTTTTTTCTATTTGCCCATATTTTCAAAATTACAATTGTACAAAGTAAAGAGAAAAAATCAACCTATAAACATCTTCAAAATGGTCCTCCCAACTCAGGGAAAAATTATTGGGTCCGTATTTATAGGTGAGAAAAAAAATCCTTAAAATTTAAACAGAATTGTTGACGGAAGAAAAAGAAAAAAACATCGTGTAATGGAATGTTAAAAAAATGAGTCGGGCCATTTCTAGGCAGTAGATCGGGAGAGAGGGCAACCAAATATTTTTATAACAAGTGGTATTATAAGGCTAGTACATGTTCCATCACATATACTTACATGTAGTAATGCAATTCTTTTAATCTTTGACACTATTTTGAAAAAACAAACATAGGATTTTCGGGGGAGGGGGTGTGTTAGCACTCACTTTTTTTGCGATGATAGACATAGCATATATGCAATGGACCTTTCTTTGCAAACATTGTGCTCGCTTCTAAATTTCATAGAAACAACTCATTATATTTTATCAAGCTTCGTATGTTCAATGAGCGAGAGCTTACAACGTTGTCAACATAATGAGACATGATGCGTTTTTGTGTCCAAACATTACTCCATACAATGTGTGGGTCATTGCAAACATTCTAGCTATTTATGTGAGGTGCCTGAAGGATATCCTATAACTGCCTATTTTTTCTATCTAACTTCTAAACAAAATAGACATATGTACCAACTTTTCGAATGTAAGACATGTAATTACAATTCATTTTTCATGCACTGCATATTGTTTAACATTTTCAAATTAAATGCTAAGCATCCTCCTTGCAGTGCCCCATTTGAAAATAACTTCTATCGCCACAGAAAAAAGACCCACCGTAAACACATATGTTTAGGACATTTTTATCTTTTTTTCTTGAGTTTTAAAGAAACCAACAAATTACCAAGACTTGTTCCATAAAAATTAAATATAATCATGGTAATAAACGGATTTATCCACAGCAGATATATGCACATGCCAACCATGTGCTTAGTGGAATAATATTAACGAGGAATTTCGAGTTGTAAACAGAACAGTTTTTCCCGATTTGCTGGAGTGAGGTTAAAATCGCGTTTTTTCATTAATCAGACGATGCGATGCAACAAATAAAAGTAGTAAGTAATATAACCTAATGATTATTACTTAGTAATTTCTTGTCTTGATGTTATTATGGTCGCATTTATTCTAAAATCATTGTTATTCGAACTCTGTGTGACAGAGGAATGGCGGACCAAAATAAACACATGGCCTCAGGAAGACACCCATATGAAAAATCAAATTTTCAAGAATTATGGATAATGACAAGAAAAAAACGAAACAAATGGTTGTAGCCATATTATCAATGAATCAAATTAACTCCATTTTCAATGCATTTTTCATCTCATGAATGCTGTAGCTGCGCAGTTCTAACATGATTAATTTTCTTCTAATTAAGACAAAATAAACTTAATTGTTTACTAATTTTGGTCTCTAACAGTAGGTAATTAGTGCATTAGCACTTTGAGTAACTTTGGGCTAGTTTAGTAGAGTATTAAGCGCATTCTTGGTATTTCTTAGTTTACACCAGACTAGATCCAATATGGCTTGTACATCCCCCTTAAGTAACCACTGCAACACTGTTCATCAAAATCAAAAACCGATGCACAGAATTATGTACCTTAGTGTAATCTACTTGTGTGCTGAGTTATACTGAAATCAGACCAAAATGTAGGAGGAGTAGCATTTTGAAAGTATTTAACAGAAATTTCTAATTTTAGTACTAGTAACCATGGCAACACAGTTCATCGAAATCAAAAACCGATGTACAGAATTATGTATCTTAGTGTAGTCTACTTGTGTGCCAAGTTATATTGAAATTTGACCAAAACTGTAAGAGCAGTATCATTTTGAAAAATTATTGAGAGACGGACGACAGACGCATTACTATCGCATAAGCTCTTCTGGTCTCTGACAAGTACAGCTAAAAATAAAATGTAAAAATCAATGAAGGGGAACGAAATGCAAGATTGATCTGTAACTCATCAAGATAGACTCACGTACCAAAAACCATTTCAATGTCTGCAAGCGTTTAGAAAAAGAGAGCGAAAAACCAAGTGGGACAGACAGAGGGACGGACAGGCTCAGAGGAAACCTATAGTCCCCACCGTTTTCACCGGTAGGGGACTAATAAAAACATTAGGCCCATAGCCAACACGCTCACCTGAGCTTTCCATGTTTTTTTTTTATTTTCGGTTCCCTGGAACTGAATTAATTAAGAAAAGAAATCAACACACAATAAGGACTGCATGTAGTAAACATATTGCTAAGAAAGCATCCCTTGATTGGCTTTTCACAAAACAATTTATATACAAAAGTACTAGTATGCAAGAACGTACTTGATATACTAACATACATGTAGGTCCTCATAGATGTAAAGCCTTAACTATGAGTACATCATTTCTTACAAGGACGTATGTGGCAACGCACTTTGAAAAAAATATGTATAAAACAAAAACTCTATACTTAGATTTTACCATCTTCCCAAGTCAAGGGTTTCTGATCCGCTCCGCTCCACATATGAGATCTTAGTAATTGAGAGAAACAATTTGTATTAATTTTTTTCTTTCGATAAACGTTTTAATTTACATGTACTTATTTAACCTCATTGGGAGCAAGGAGAAGACGAGTAGAAGATCTCTCAGCCTAACTTTTTTTCTTATACATTGTACATAGCCGTGGGTAGAAAATTAAAAGTGGAACCACCCCCCCCCCATCAAAGGTAAACCCCAATTTCCAATGCTTATACATGTATATCTATGCAAAACATTTGTGTTGTTAAGACCCCCTTCCCGGTACCGATGCCTATGCTACACCCAAATATTATGTATTTGTAAAACTTGTATGACGTTGAAAACTTTCAATTAATTTTTAGTTTGCATATAAAATGCATGCATACTGGAAAAATTAAGTACAGTAAAACATTTAAGAGAGAAAGAATTTTCAGAGTATGGAAGAATCAAAATCGCTCACTTTCAAATTCTTAAGTGACCTCATCACCAAAGAGTTATCAAACAGATTCAATTATTCATACCTAAGATTTGGAAGAATATTGACCAAGCCATACACATTTTTTCAAAATGCGTTAGTATGGTCGATATTAACGCACTTTGTAAAGAAATTTTATTTTTTCAAAGTGCGTTGATGTCGTCCCAAATTTAACGCACTTTGAAATTTTTTTTTCAAAGTGCGTTGTAACAGACGTATCAACTATATACATACATTTGTATAGTTCTCATCAAACATTGTTCAGCGAATGATTTACTCCTCTTCTTCCATTTTAGATTTATAGTATTTTATTAAGGCCTATCGTCCGTAATGTATTGTGCCCGTAATAGTCTATAAACTGCAAATATTCCTTGATTAAAAGGGAAAAAAGAAAAATAATATTAATACTGACGTGAAACTGTTTTTGTGTGAAAAATCTGAAACCACTTTAAATGAACTGAGTGTTATTTATAGCTTCCAGCCGAAAGTTCAATTCGATTTCAGAAAGCAACCCAGTTCACTTTGCGAATAAGTATCTACCCCTTGTTGCTTGCTAATTGGTTTATCTGATTTATTTTACAATTTTTTGACATTTTAGAATGTAGTTAGGATTTCATATTATCAATTCCTGCATTTGGACTACAGAAAAATAAAGTTTTTAACAGCTTTGATGTCTTAAATTACATGCATCGAACAATTCTTTCTCACCATCTTTAAATGGAAACCGTGAAGGCTAACTTCATCAATCAAAATGGGGGGTTGAAATAAATTCGGCTTGGCATTTTGGTGTATGGACTAAATATAAACTGAAATAGGGTTTAAAATAACATTCAGATGTGCCCAGTGGATTGATTTTTGACAATTATGGAAACAAACAGAACTCAAGTATATTATGAACTTTTCAATGTCTCAGAATGTGGCGGTATTTTCCGAACTCTTAATGGACACTGTGTTTTTCCACAGGATTTGGCCATCAATATAGCTTTATGCTTCGCAGGAACATTTATAGTTCTAACAAATATTTGGGTATGTTTTATTCTGTTTGCGCGAAGGGCGAAGGATGAGGACACTTCTTTAACAGTAATATCAAATCTTGCAATGGCTGACACATTTACTGGATTTATGGTTGTTTATGATACTGCATATAACATATTGCAGTTTAAAGTATACGTTGAGTGCATTCTTAGAATCGGAATGTTCATCTTTTTCAACCTAGCATCGGTTTTTATAATAATGCTGCTAACATTTGAAAGATTGATAAAAATAAGTAAATCATTCACTTACCGGAAGTATATCACAATTAAGCGCGCGAGAGTCAGCCTCGTTGTGGTGTGGACCGTGTCACTTGCAGTTGGGTTGCTTCCCTTTTTTGGATGGAGTTCTATGAATATTCTCTATCTGTGCAGCTTTTTAAAGACAATGTCTGAATCTTTTATATTATTTGTTTTGATGCTCCACATCGTTCCATTTCTTTGTACTTTCTGTGCCTACATTCGAATGGCGATAGTTGTTCATCGCCATGCTTCTGCCATCAAGGAGATACGAAGAGCAGGAAGGTCGCGGAGAAGAAGTTTATCCAGTATCCGGGCTGCCATGTCCACTTTCATTATTGTTGGTGTTTACTTCCTGTGTTGGGCACCAATTGGTATGTTTTTAAATTTTTTTTTTAGCTCAAGTGAGTTTTTCTGATCACATGCCGTCTGTAGTCCGTCTGTAAACTTTCTACATTTTCAACATCTTCTCCAGAACCAATAAGCCAATTTTAACCAAACTTGCCAGAAAGCATCTTTGTGTGAAGAGGATCAAATCTGTACAAATGAAGGGCCGCGCTCTCATCCAAGGGGGGATAGTTCACACATAAATTAAATTTCGTGACTTGTTTTAAAAATCTTCTTCTCAAGAAGCACTGTGCCAGGAAAGAGGAAACTTATAGGGAAACATCCTCAGATAGTGTAAATTTAATTCTATTAAAATCATGACCCCTGGGTAGGGCTGGGCCATAAGGGAGGATCAAAGCTTCACTCATGAATATATGGGAAAAATCTTTTTTTAAGAACTGCAAAGGCTTAAGCCATAATTGGTTATATTTATATGGAAGCATCCTCATGTAGTGCAGATTTAAAATTGATCAAATCATGACCCCAGGGGTTGGGCGGGACCACAAGGAACGATCAAAGTTTTGCATAGAAATATATATAGGAAAAATTTTCTTCTCAAGAACAGCTAAGCCATGATTGATCATGTTTAGATGTAAGCATCCTCAGGTAGTGTAGATTCAACTTTTTATTCAAATCATGACCTCCTGATCGGGGGTAGGATGGGGCCACAATCGACAATCAAATTTTTCCATTGAAATACCGGTATATAGGAAAATTTTCATTTTTTTCCCTCAGGGACAACAAAACCATGATTGGCATATTTGTATGGAAGCATCCCCAGATAGTGTAGATTTTGATTGTTCAAATCATAACCGGGGAGGGGGGTTGTACGGTGGAAACACAGTGTAAGTTAAAAAGCCACATTTAGTAAAAGAATTATGCCAGCATCCTTAATAGTAAGTGTAGATTCAAATATTCAAGTTTGTTCAAATCAGTTTGGGATGGGAAGATTTGAATAACGATACCTTTTAGCAAAACGAGATCAGTTTGGGATGTAAAGATTTGAATTTATTATGATACCTTTTAGTAAAACGAGAAGTTCAAAATTTGCTAAATTTTTGTATCTTTCATTTGTAGGTTTGTTTACGGTATTGGTGATATTGTTTAAGATCGAAGTGGACCTATCAGGGTATTGGTCAGAGGACGTGGTCTTTACGTACCTTTTCGCTTTTAGTATCGCCAATAGTGCTTTGAATCCACTAATTTATGCATCGAAGTTGGACATTATTAGAAAGAAGTTTCGGGTCTCTTTAGTCTACAGATTCCTGAGACTTTGTTGCCAGCCTTCTGCTCGACAAGTTTAGAAACATGTTATTTTCTATTTTATCATGTACCCAGTTTTTGTTCATTCAATGCATAATCATACCTTAACACCCCCCCCCCCCCCTCTTAAAAAATTGTTTGTGTGTTGTTTTTGTATTGAATAAGAAAAAAGAAAAAAATTGTTTTTGTCTCTCATTTTGAATAATTTGATCGCGTGGTTTAATACAGCGCTAATTGTTATTATTTGATAGAACTTTATTAATCTATATTGTTGTATTTAGTTGACATCACACAGAATCGAGTCTAACGAGTACATACTGTAATTATCTAGAAAATATTTTTTTATCTAATGTCATCACAAATAAGACGTTAAAATTGAAAGCTGAAAAAAATAGAAAAAAAAACCGGTCATTTTCTTAGTCTATGTATAAGCACTTGAAAATCTTAGTCTTGACTTTTATATATGTACACAATGTATGTAAAAATAGCTTAAGAACAGATGATACACAAAATTTTGTTTTCTATGGAGAGGAGACTTAGTATCATGTCTCAGTTTTAGAAAAAGTGGATAACTCTTTGATTTTTTCTCCTAGGATTTGGAGAATGAAATATCTCCCATATTTCCCCAAAAAGTACACAATTAGAATAATCATGGTAAAGTTGTTTAATCTTCATTCATTTGACCTCTTTTTTCTTCAAAGGTGTTTCTAAAGAAGCACAAACTAACTAAAATTACATTTATCAAAAAAACTGTTGTATTTATTTTCTTGCATAAAAGAATTGGCAATTCGAAAATAGTTAATACTTACATAAGATTTCAAATATGGACAATCATACCCAGTACTAAGAAGTTATCACCAAAGTTATATTTTTGAAATTAAGGTCACTTAATTTTCAAAAATTCAACTCTGTTGATAATTTCTCAATGAAATATGATAGAGCATTCATATTTGACACAATATGTAATAAATAATGACATCTCACCCACAAAGACACCGAAAGTAGGGGAACCACAACTCTTTGCTCTTTGAATTTGCTTGCTTTGTCCTGTATGTAACTGGTTTATTCCCACTTAGCCAACATTTTGAAAAATTATATTCTCACATAGCCAACATTTTGATTTTTACACCTGAGTGATTAACAGGCTATAGTCTGTTTTCTGGTATGCATATTAATTACCTGAGAATTATTTCCTTTGGAAAATAAAAACAGTGTATAAAATATACCAACCAGAGTTAAAATTTGAGTCAAAATAAATATAAAATTAAAGAAAAAAAAAATTGAAGTTCAATAATTTAATAATGAAAAAAAGTAGCAAAATTTAACCAGAGAATTAATTAATTAAAAAAAGTAATTAATTTAAATTTATGAATAGAATATTAATATCATTTAAGTAAAAAAAAAATAGAGACAAATATATTTTTTGGACCACACAGCATATTTTTATAGAAAAATAAAGAAAAACAATTAAGTCACTTTGAAGAAATAATTATGTAGAATCATTAAAAATGGTTGTGTTTTTACTAGTAAAAATGCTTGTACATAACATTACCGATACATAAGTTAAGTATATAATTATTTTATAAATGATTATAATTGAATGTTTTTTAAAGAATCTTCTAAACTAGATCAGCATAATTATTATCAATAATTTACAGAATCAAAAGCTTGCAAATTTTGAGATCTTAATTGTTTTCTGGACTTTCCATTAAAAAAAATCACTATCAAAAAAGAAAAAGAAAGAAAGAAGGAAGAAGAAGAAAATGGCTAATCTTCAGGTGCAAGTCAACTTTCTCGAGAACGGCAGAGGAGGATTCTATCTTCTTCATGGTGGATACAAGTATTCCGTGAGGACAACACGCAACGACCGAACATATTGGAGATGCGTAGACCGACAGTGTCCAGCTACAGTTGTGACAGTGAACAACATCCTTGTGTCTTTTGGTCGGCCTCACAATCATGAAGGGGACTTCATTGGCTTGGCAGCAGAATCCTTTGTCAACAAAGTGAAGAAGAGATGCAGAGAGGAAGCGGCACCCATACCATCCATATATGATGAAGAGTTAGGAGCACTCCGGAATGCCGACTGTGATGACACTGTAATAGACATGATTAGAAAGATCCCCACCTTTCAATCCTGCAAGTCTGTGTTGTACCGGAGTCGAGGGAAAATGATGCCCAAACTGCCTACCACACAAGAAGAAATCGACATCCAGGATCCTTGGACACAGACCTTAGCTCGTGAGAGATTCCTTTTGTGTGATGATCGAGATGAAGCAGGGAACAGAATCATTGTGTTTGCCACTGATGACAATCTTCAGAGACTTTGTGCTGCTACAACTGTGTTTAGTGATGGGACTTTCTACTCCTGTACAGCTCTATTCACTCAGCTATACACTCTGCATGCAGAAGTTGATGGGACAGTTTTCCCTCTTGTGTTTGCCTTGCTTCCCAACAAGACTGAAACAACTTACAGACGTCTTCTTTCCCTGTTGAAAACCGCAGTCAACGAACGCCACTCCGTGCTTACACCTGAACACTGGATGATTGACTTTGAAATGGCAGCCCGAAATGCAGTGAAAGAGAACTTTCCCAACACCACCATCCGGGGATGCTTTTAATTTATTTCTTTTGTTCTCCACCTGCACCCCATTCCCACTTAGCCAACACCGACTTACATCTGTTTTACCTGTATTTTTTCAAAATGTTGGCTAAGTGGGAAGACACCATGTAACTATGATCTGTGATTCTATGTACATGTATTTGTAACTGGTATGATTGAAGAATTAAAAAAAACCTCCCACCATTCTCTCATGGAATTTTATTTTTAGGAAATACTCGTGTTTGTGAGTTCAACATGAGACCCCGTGATACTGCTGAGGAATAACACCAAGTGCTATAATTTAGTTTTCGCCATCACAATTAAAAATGTTAGTGAAAAGTCTGGACAATGTCGTGCCCAGAGTTAAATGTCGAAAAAGTTTACTTTAGCATATACAGTTTCCATTGATATATATTGTTAAATAATGTCGGAATATAAAGAAGTCATTTTCTTTTATCAGTATATTTCATAAAAACTCTTCCAGTACATAGACAAGAACGCAATAAACTGAAGACTCACTGCGTATCTATACTATCTAACCATAGGTGTGATAACGAAGTTAATCGAAGGAATGATGATCAAAATTGCATTATATCCAAGTACGTGAGTGTTTTATTTTGAATAATAAATTATCTTTAAATTTTTGCTCCTGATAAAGATATACCACTTTACTTTTAAGGTTATTTTATCTTCAGGTATGTCAAAAAAAAAATCACCGACTCTAAACAGAAAGTAACACTTCAAAAACGAGATTTTTTTTCGTTTCCTTTCCAAAGAGGCATTTCTTTTTAAACTTTTCAAACAAAGGTAAGTATTTTTAATATTTTACTTATTTGAAATGAAATATCAGTATTAAATGTGTTGAATATATCGTAGTGATTTCGTTGAATAGGGTTCAAAGAAGCTCAAACCGACTTTGATACGGAAAGTATTGCAAGAGAAGTCTCGGAAATGGAGAGTTATGCCTCTGTTTTGGATGTTCAAGATGAGAGGGAAAAAGGTGTATTCAGGTTCCTGGTGGAAAATGGTGGTTGTATTAGTTTAGAAAAATTTAAAGAAAAATACCCCCATCTTTCTGATGATTTTGATGATTGGCTCTTGAAGGAAAAGAAAATATTGGCATTCTATAAGAAAAAGGACCGGATAATCCATATCATACCTTTCTTGAGAGATGCCACTTTTTGTACGGATCATATTAATAACATGACGAGATGTGAACTTGAAGATTGCAAACGTTTTCATGTTTGCAGGTACTATCTGAATAGTTACTGCAGTTATGGCGAGAGGTGCAGAAATGGCCACACTTTCACTGTCGGTAATAACAAGGAAATCAAAAACAAACTCGGCCTGAATGGCTTTAGCGATGGTGAAATTCTTACCATACTGAAATGTAGGTATCCTCAAGTATGTCCAGCAGACCACTGCGAATCCGATGTTCCCGACGAATGCCCATATTTACATATCTGTTACTTTTTTACTCAAGGTAAATGCAAAGATCCGTCATGTACAAGAGGCCACTCTCTGGAAGATCCTCACAACAAATGGGTATTGTCTGTGTATGGTATGGAAGAATGGCCTAGTCAAAGACCCGGGATCTTTAACGCCGCCATTACTCTGCGAAGAAAACGTGAACCGGCGTCTAGTCCTTTCAGCTCCAACTCAGAAGGAAATGGAAGTGAAACCGGAAACAGTCTCCTTGAGGGACTGGTAAAACAAATGAAAGAAGAAAAACAAAAAGATGAAGAAATAGACGAAGATTAAGTGACAGCTCAGAATAAAATATTTGAAAGAATGTGAAAGCCATGCAGATAAATTCTAAATCAATCTGAACATTATCCTTTGCTTATTTGAAGCATCAGCTCCGATTTTTAAGTCCGTATTTTAAATGATATTAACTCCAAAATATCCCCTCCCAATTTAAAAAAAAGTCAGATTTGACTTGAATTGCAGGTCAGTCATCCTACAAAAACGTGCCCAGTTGATATTTTTTTGTCGCTAACAAATTAACTTGGATTTTCAGTAAGGCGTGACATTGATTCTCGACGCTACTTGCAACGAACTAAAATTTACACCTCCTTACATTCATTGTTGAAATAAACATTGGATAGAAATTCGGACGAATGTCAACAAGTGTAGTTAGAATCCAATGACAGCGTTTCGTGTAGCAAAGAGTTGGGGCTTAAGTCATCTCATCGTTGTCAACAACAATTCAAGGTTGTTGATGTCAGTAATGTCTTAACCATTGAGAATCTAGGAAACCATTTGAGAGACACTAATTGTGTAGCTTTTGAAAATGCCACGCCTATCTTATTGTTGTCGGAAACAAATTGAAACTGGAGAGGGGGGCTAAGTGAAAAAAAGAACCTACAAAAAAATAGATTGAAAAGCAAAATAGAAAAATGTATCCACTGTCCAAACAGGAAAATCCTATTTCGTGGGAGAGGGGAGGGGGGTTTGACCTTCTTTCAGTGCCTTTTTTTTTTTTACAAATACTACCGCTTACCCCTTTTTTTTTACCTAAATTGCAACGTGGCTTTTGAAAATGTTGGGGGGATGGGAAAAGTGGAGGTTTAAATAACCTATACCCCCAATGTCCAAAGCCTATATTATGTCTATCTTTGCAAAAAAGTGGGGGCTAAGCCTTTTTAACTCCCCACCCACCAGTTCCGAGGCCTATGTAACTGAAAGTCCAAGGATAACAGAGAATTGTACTACATGTACATGTATATGCACATGATTTCACAAATTACCATATACATGTACACCATCTCAAAAAGTACCATAATAAAGAAAGTTACAGTAACATGGATGTCAACCAATCAGAAATCAGCACACGTGCTTGGTGTCTTGATATTCATTTCTGATATTTGAATAATGTAGGAACTTATATTATTATGTCGACCCGAACGAAGTCGGGGACAACATATTGCGATTGTGCTTATGTTTTTGTTGTCCAGGCTGTTTCTCGGAGATGACTGGGATAATATTCCTGAAACTTACCTCAAAGGACGATCACTAGTTGTCGTTGTGTTGTGTGGTCATTCAGTTTCAAAATGGCTACCGTTGCCATGGAAACCTGCAAAAAGCGACGAATTTTGTCCGCGAGTGTTCTCTCTGGTCCCTTGAACATTCGTCATGGAATTTTTTTTTTTTATTTTAGTGATTAGTAATTGTAGTTGTGCGATTCGCATTTAAAATTTTCAAATAATCCATTATTGCAATGGAAACCAGGGGAAAGTGAAAATTCTTTAACTTTGATTTAAATGTTAATCAAAGTACTGAAAGGACTGATACGAATTAATGTTGTCCAAGCTTAGCTAATGAGTATTGTTTTGGTGATACAAACAAATGAAAGTCTTGTCCGAAATTATCAATGGTTGCCATGGTAATACTAATAGGGGAACAGTTTGGGGCGACATACGCTATTGCTTGCCATAGCAGACACTCTGGTTTACAAATACTCTTAATTTCATCTTCCTTTAAAAACTAAGAAATTTATAAATACTAGCACGTGTGCTTGTGCGTATTTTGTAGAATATTCACATATATAATCTTATTGTGCTAATACCAGTGTCTTAAAGTTCAAAGAATTGTGTCGAATAACTATATGAGAGATAAACAACATATCGAGTTTTAGCCAATCAGCACATTTGAATGCATGTCCTTGCATTTTAAAATTTCGATATAAGCGTATTGTAGGAACCAGCCAGAGCAGCCCAAAATCGTGCTCGTTGGAGGATTGTCGTTGATGGCCTATGTTCCTCACGGAACGACAGGCCTAAGTAAGTAAGTATTGTAGGAACCCATGATACCTATCTATATTTGAATTTCATCCTTTTTGTTGAAAACCTAGGAAGTTATAGCCTTTTAAAGTTTCAGCAAGTCATCTTGCATCACGCATATGCTTTCAAGAATTTCCATATAAACGTCTTGTAGAAGCTAACGATATATACTTATATCCAAATTTCAAAGGATTTTGTCAATTAACAAAGAAGATATTGAAATTTTATTTTGCAGCCAATCAGAGGAAAGTTCATGTGCATGCGCGTGAATTTATATGTACGCTTATTTGATCATGTCATTTTTCTACACTACTAAATAAATATATTTTTTGTTTTAAGTTTAAAGACATTTCATTAAAAATGTAAAAGTTATAGCAATAGTAAGTATATCAGTCATTTCGCTACTTGCAAGCGCACGCACGTGCATGCATGTGTGAGCAAAATGACCTTCGTTCCGTACATAAACATGCCTATTTATCAAAAAAAAATTCATGAAAATCGAACGAGTAGTTTCCGAGAACACAAAAAAAATGTGGACGAAAAAAAATGTAACAGAGAAGAAGGAAGGCTGAAAACTAAAGATAACGATCGACCCCCACCCCCCCCTCCCCCTCCGCCCACCTCCAAAAAAAAGACCTAAGCAATACAAATCTGTAAGCAAGGCACAAAACACGGACCCCTTGAAATTTCAGGATGTGATCAGGTGCCTAGGAGGAGTAACCACCCCCTGTCGGTCTGCCACAACCTATGTAACTAGCTTATTTATTGATCTGGTAGGACGGGAATACATGTATTTTCTGTACTCAAAATTAGTATACCGGTAAAACAAAGGGTTAATCATTTTAATTTGGAATAAAATTGTCAGTATAAGCTATTAATATGAAATAAATTCATAGATACAAATATCATTCTACATGCACTTTTACATTTAGATAATGTAAAAGTAACTCTTGGCAAAAGAAAGCTGGTTTATTGCTCAGTATCATGCAGTTGCACCATTAATTCAATAATATTAGAGTTTTGCCTTATTTGCTATTTAATTATTGAGTAGATCAGAAGGTTAAAGAAAAATTGATGATAATAAAAAGGAATTATGTAAATAATTTAATTTGGGACACGACATTGTCCAGACTTTTTGCTACCATTTCTAATCGTTATGTTCACAAAAAGTTTATAGCACTACATGAGATTTCTTGGCAGTATCACAGGGTCTCATATTGAACTCCCAAACATGCCTATATCTATGTTTAAAGATATGAAGGCCTGAAAGTCAGAATCCCATGGGAGATGGTGGGTTTTTTAAGCCACAACAACTATCCCACCTTTCTCACTTGGGGGAAATAGTGTCAGATGCATGGGATACTTTTTTCCATTGTGATTTTTCTCCAAAAAAAAAATCCTCATATAAGATATATCCCACAGATATTGACAATGAGTATTTTCTCCATACAGTCTTTATAACAGTGGATATATCCCAGAGATAATGATAATGATATTTCACTCATCGTAATCTATGGGATATATCCGTTGTTTAGCAATGTTTTGGAGAAATTTGCTCATTGTCATATTTGTGGAATTTATCCCAACTATACAAATTTGTTGGAGAAAAAATCCCAATGGGAGAAAATATCCCACCTGACACCTTTTCTCGAATTGGAGAAAGGTGGGATATTTGTTAGGACTAAAAAAAACATCATTCACACATTTTTTCTTGTTTGTATGTAATCTATGATTGTTTATATTTGTAATTCAATTGTGTAATTGAAGAATAAAAATATCCCGCATTCTCCTATGTGATTTTTACTTTTAGGACGTCATATCTCTAAAAATAGACGTGTTAGTGAGTTCAACATGAGACCCTGTGATACTGCTACGGAATACCACCAAGTGCTATAATTTAGTTTTGAGCATCACAATTAAAAAATATTAGTAAAAAGTCTGGACAATGTCGTGCCCAGAGTTAAACGTCGCACTGTTTATCAAAGCATATACAGTGTCCTTTGAAATACATGGATAGATAATGTCAAATATATAGACGTCATTTTCTTTTATAAATATATTTCATAAAAACCCTTTCAACTACACTGACAATAATGCAATGAAGGTTCACTGCGTATCTGATAAACATAGGTTTGATAAGTTTATTGACGTAAGGAACGACAAAATTGCATTATCTCCAAGTACGTGAGTGCTTTATTTTGAATGATAAATTATCTTTAATTTTTTGTTCCTCTTAATAAACAGAAAGTAAGATTTCAAGGAAATTTTCTTCGTTTCCTTTCCAAACAGACATTCCTTTAAAAAAAAATTAAACACAGGTAAATATTTTAAATTTAACTTATTTGATATGAAATATCTGTATTGATTGTGTTAAATGTATTGTGTATTTCGTTTAAAAGGGTTCAAAGAACCTCCGAA
>NW_026919884.1:0-16488 GCF_032062105.1 Saccostrea cuccullata
TTTTGACCTTGAAGATTTCCGTACTTATGAAAAAACTTTAACCTTTGCCATAACTTTTGAAATGCTAGGGATAGGGCTTTCATATTTCACATATGTAATCATTGTGAGAAGACCTGGATACCAAAAACTTTGACCATTTCACCTTGACTTTGGAGTTTGACCTACTTTTAAAAAGCAAACTTTGACCCATATATTTTAAGGGGTAGGGTCAGTGCTTTCATACTTTACATATTTAATCCTTGTTGCAAGACCTTTAACCCTTTGTATCTTAGCCTTAAAGTTTGACATACTTTTTTAATATTTTGAACCTTTGACCATAACTTCTGAACGGTTGGACTAGGGCTTTCATACTTTTTAAATGTATTCTTTGTGACAAGACCTGTCACTGGATACCAATTACTATGACCTTTTGACCTTGGAGATTTCAATACTTATGACAAAACTTTAACCTTGGCCATAACTTTTGAACGCTAAGGGCTAGTGATCTAATATTTCAAATAATGTAATTCTTGTGAGAAGAACATTCATTGGATTCCAAGAATTTTCACCCTTTGACCTTGGTGTTTGACCCACTTTTAAAAAGCAAACTTTGAACATAACTTCTAAAGGGTTAGTTCTAGTTTAACCTTGGTCATAACTTTTGAAGAGTTATGGCTAGGGCTTCCTTACTTCACATTTGTATTTTTGTGACGAGACCTTTCATTACCTTGATCTTTTGACCTTGGAGATTTCCATACTATAAAAAATTTTTAACCTACTTTTATATTTCAGAATTGTATTTCCGGTGAGTTTGCATTTAGGAAAAGTTTAATTTTCGCTATGTTGCAAACGGGGACATATCAGTGTTTCAAAAAACAAATCTTGTTTGAATTAGTCCTTTCCAATTTTAAAGCACCTTAACCACCGTTCTGCTCACGCGCGAATCACGTGATATAGGAGGTCACGTGACCCCCTCTCTAGCGTTCTGTCACAAAAGCTGAAAGATTTTTCTGAGTTTTATATTTATTTCCATGTTAGTTAATTTTGAAAACAAGAACAGATTATTTGTCAGAAATGGTTAAATCTCGGTAACAGAATGGATGGATATGATTATCTATTCCAAAAATAAGCATGGCGACCATTAAAACCCAAACCTTCTGTCTCGGTAGAGACGTTAATTCAAGGTGGATCGAGAATGGGTGTCTTCATTTTATCATATCTAATATGTTTAAAATCTAAAGTAAACGATATCTCAGGTACTTAATAATTATATTATTGTTCAAATATTCAACTATTTTTCAAAGTGTAAATTGGAGGTCTTTGATAGCTGTGTCTAAAAACACATCTCTTTTCAAACTTGCTTTCACTGAACAACATAACAAGTATCATTTTTAAGCATTTGCCTTCCTTCACTATTAAAACGATCAATCCAGTCATTTGATTGAATTTATAGGAAGTCATTAGTCTTAATACACTGTGTACAAATTATATGATACTGCAAAGGGATTTCTAAAATGTACAATAAATTGTACTGTCGTTTGTTGAACGAGTACGACTGTGACAACCATTTTTTGTCACAAGTGACCAACATGTGTAAGACGTCATTTTCACATTGTGACGTCACAAACAAGGAGAAAAACTTAATTCAGCATATGCTATTTATAGAACTTGTGTATGGCGATGTGTGTACATTTTTTAAAAATCTGGATTGTGGTTTTGTAGACATAGAGATAGTTCGCGTACTTTTTGATCACCCCTCGTAGCTTTTATTTTATTGATATGTTAAATATATTTGGGATTGCATTTCATTGAAACACCATACTATTACATGAATACATGTACAAGACATTGACTGCTTTAGAGAAATAAAAACAGAATTTTTCATTCATGTCTGAGTACAGAGATCGTTTTAATAAGCTATTTGAATTTTAGTTTGTTTAATTAGTTGTCTGAGATATTGATTAAGATAATCATTAAAAATAGGCTATTATTTTCACACTGAAATGTTTACGAATTTTACCATATAACCGATCACGACAAGGAGCAGTCGATAGAGGACGCTTTCTCCTCCATGGCACCTGATCCCACCTCATGTTTTAAGAAGTTCCTGTTTACTCTGCTCCTGATTTATATAGTTTTCAAAGGAAATTTGAGCGTTTTTACAGTTCATTATTTTCATATTTCATTCGAAAGCTTAAAAACCTAGATATAAAATTACTTTGAATTAAAAAATTCAACAATTCGTTATATCGATTTCAAAAATATTTGATAGGTCCTAAATGGGTTTCCGTAATATGCTTTTTTTAATTTTTTCCCTTACAGCCACGGTTACGCTTTCTGCAGGTGACACTGTATGTTCTCCCCACACGAACTGACAATCACCTTCCCGACAAAGCTCCGTCCCAATAAACCCAAATATATCCTTATATCTATTTCACTCAAATGGTTAACAAATTTATTCTCGATTATATGCAACACACCTTACCTTCTAAAATATCAGATAATCGATATCTTTTCATGTTTGTTTTTCAAATTTGAAAGAAATCTCACTGTTCGTGCTACCCGAAAGATTACAGTGCGTTATCATATCAGCTGGAAACAATCAGACCATTATAATGGTAAGTTTTAAATGCAGTAAAATTGTATCTTAATTGTAATTTTCTTAGCCTCTGATCAAAGCTACATGTGATTCTATGTAAAAACTTATCGATCACTTAAAAAGTGCAAAATATAATTTAAGGATTATAAACATTCCATGTCAATAAGAGGGTTTTCAAAATGTCTTTTTCTTCCTTTTAGATACTACATTTAACCTACATCAGTATCGTTGCATGTTTTAAAATTTCTTCGGGACAACAAAAAACTAAGAATTTTGTTCATAAAACAAAACTTGGACCCATACTGGGTGTAGAAATTTCCAGTTATGACACTACTGAGTTGTACAGATTTTTACAGATTCCGTACGCCCAACCTCCTACCGGCAGACATAGATTCGCCAGACCAATATCATATGGTTCCTGGAATGGGACCAGGGGCTGACAAATAGATTTTTAAGGCACTAGCCCAAGGGCAGGTACATGGTCAAAATTGACTTGCCCTACCTGAATTTTTGCTTGCCCTATCATAAACTAATTCTGTATTTATAGATATTTCAAAAAAAGAGGAAGACAAACGCTGAGCAAGCCCCCATGCTCAGCTTTAAATCTATGGCGTACAAATAAAAGTCACTTGCCCGCGGGCAAGTGGCTGATAAAATTCCACTTGCCCACCCCTAAAATTCACTAGCCCCGGGCGTCGGGCAATGGGATTTGTCATCCCCTGGGGACCCTTAATGCTACAGCGTTCGGGCCTGCATGTCCACAGGTTTATAATTATCATTTTGTCAAGCATGGACTGAGTGAAGATTGTCTACATTTGAACATATATGCGCCTTCTAATCTGAAGAGTTCGTCTAAAAAGTCCGTGATGGTTTGGATCCATGGTGGATCCTACAGCGTGGGAACGGCTTCATTTTATGACGGAAGTATGCTTGCAAAAACTGGAAATGTTATTGTAGTGACGGTAAACTATCGTCTGGGTTTGCTCGGCTTTATGGCTTTGAAAAATTCCACAGTCAAAGGAAATTATGGATTGTGGGATCAAATGTTGGCTTTACAATGGGTGAAGGACAATATAGATGATTACGGAGGTGATATGAATAGCATTACAATATTTGGCCAATCAGCAGGCGGTTTCAGTGTGGGCTTTTTGGCTTTGATTCCGCAAAATAAAGGCTTATTCCACCGCATAATAATGCAGAGTGGAGTTCCCAATTCACCATTAAAGGTCACACGCCAAGGTTATGATACATACTCTACATCTGAAGCTGTCTCCGTGCATTTATGTCCATTTTTCGAACAAAATATCTTAATGAGAATTATCTGCATGAGGTATTTATCTTCCAGTTCCTACACTTATCCATCCAGCTATATTCCCCTCGCACCTGTTGTCGACAATGACTTATTTCAACAATCTCCTGAAGATATTTTGAAACATGAGAATTCCTCCGCCTTTGCCTTTTTTAAGTCTCTAGACGTCATCGTCACAAATTGCGACATGGAAGGATCCGTTCTCTTTACAGCTATAGAAGGTTTAGAGCGATATTATAAGAAGATTGGGGCTTCATTACGCTCCTCAGACTGGATATGGAATGTTGGACCAGAAAATATGTTAAAGGAATACTATGGAAGAAACAAACGGCTCTTTTCGGAAATCAGCAAGTTTTACGGTTTTACAAAGAACAGCACGTCTGATGATCAATTTCGTAAATGGGCAGAATTATTTACAGACCTTTTCTTCATTGCGCCATCAACTGAAATCATAGACATACATTCTAATAACAAATCGTCAACATTTAGGTTTATTTTATCAAGGGAGAGTCCCATTTACCCGGGATTCATGTATAATGAATCAGCACCCCGGATGGTTCCACGGTGCTGCCCATTCTGACGATATCGTGTTTCTGTTTTTTATTGAAAACCTGCAAGAATTCGATCCGAACACGACGGTGAAAGCGACAGACGAGGATCTGTTATTTGCCTTTCAGATGAGAAAGTATTGGTCCAATTTTGCCATCACGGGGTTAGAATATTTAAAAAGACTTATAGTTTGTTATGCATGCATTTTCTATATTTTTGCATTTACAAATTATAATAATATTAAACTTACGTATTCAACTTTTTTTCTTTTAGGAACCCAAATGACCCGAGATTACCATTTTGGCCCAGTTATAACACACAAAACAAAAGATTCATACAACTTGGAGAAAATATTAGCTCAAAAATTTCTTACAAAAGCCAGGAGGCGGACTTTTGGTTACGTGAAATACCATATATTCAGGATCAGCATCCTATGATCAACACAGAGACAAGCACATCTTATACATCTTCTGCCAAACAGTATAAATTGCGGCGTGAGATCAAATGTTTGATGTTTTTCACATTACTGATTTTTTGTTCTAATTTTTAGAAACTATATATATATATATTGTATATCAAATTAAAAGGGACATGAAATGTTGACATTTTTGTAGCTACGTGCATCCTACATGATCCCGAGATACACAGAACAATTTCTAAAACGATGTTAATCATCGACACAAGTTAATGAAATAAAAATATCAGCAGACTGGTTTAAAGCAAATATAACTTATCATTTAGTCAAATGCTGCAAACATTTTTCTTACTAATTGTTAGTCCATCATTTATACACTGAATTGACGATGGATTTTTCCGCTATTTTCCGACAATGAGCACAGGGCGGGTGTAACCGGTCAGCAGGGTATGCTCATTCCATGGCACCTGATCCTACCTCTGATGTTTTGG
This sequence comes from Saccostrea cuccullata, assembly GCF_032062105.1. Lineage (NCBI taxonomy): Eukaryota > Metazoa > Mollusca > Bivalvia > Ostreida > Ostreidae > Saccostrea > Saccostrea cuccullata. The sequence continues at coordinate 5,343 of NW_026919884.1, forward strand.
AGGTTAGTGTTTGCTCTATTCCTATTGTGTACTGCGTTATGGACTTTGATGTTGAATACCATCTCCATATCCTTCACAGAAAAAATCATGAATGGCAAAATGTCATTTTTTTTATATTTAAAATATCGGTATACAGTAAAACTCGGTTATAGCGAAGTCCTGGGGACCTGTGAATTTAATTCGCTATATTCGTAATTCGTTATATCCGTATAACGAATTCGTATAACCATATATAGCGAATTCGCAATATGCATGTTTTCCTTCAAGTGTTACTATCAAATATGTTAGGGAAGCAAATATTACAAAACATACCTTCGAAAACTAAGGTTTTATTATGAATTGAGTTTTATATACAAATGCTGAAAGAAAACAAAGTCAGTTTAATTGATCAAATTTTGAGATCTTTGAAAGTTCGTTATAAAAGATGTAAAATTCATTACATTTAACCTCAACGGGACTCAAAATCAGTTCGCTGTATCCGTAAATTCGTTATATCAGAGTTCGTTATAACCGTAGAATTTTACAAAGATTTGTTAAGAATTTTGCCGTGGACCCAGAAGAACTTCGTTATATCCGTGAATTCGCTATATCCGTGTTCGTACTAAACGTGTTTTACTGTATTGGTAAACTAGTGTCATATGGAAAAGGAGTCGATGAATTAATATTCCCTCAAAATCCAATTTTGATTCATTAAGGATATATCTCCATTGGTTGTAGATGATGCAAATATTAAATTTAAAAACTTTAAACTTCTGTGAACTTTCTTTGATCTTCAAAATGCTTCGCTTTTTCGCTTTCACCATTATAAATGAATGTATGGAAGGATATGGAGATAACGCATAGTATTCAATATCAAAGTCTATAAAACAATACAAAATAGGAGCTGAGCAAACACGGACCTCCGAAACATCAGACATGGGATCAGGCGCCATGGAGGAGTGAGCATACCCTGCTGACCTGTCACACCCGCCGTGTGCTCCTTGTCATGATCGAGAAATAACGGGAAAATCCGTCGTCAATTCAGTGTATAAATAATGGACTAACAATAAGTATGAAAAACGTCAGTCAGCATTTGACTCAATGATAAAAATGCTAGTACATGATAATACATATTGGTACTTTGAATGTTAAAATATATGCTGCTAAACTTCTTCATTTTACCTATATTTAAACGTTGCTTTAGTATAATATAATTTTAAACTACAATGACGAACTTGGTGAAAATACAATAAGTTCATTTTATAGAACCTGAGGGTCGAAAACCTTGTGTAGGAGTTGAGAAAAGTAGAGCAGGGGTAGAGACAAGTAAGGCAGGGGTAGAGAAAAGTAAGGCAGTATCGTATCAGCTGGGGTCAGACATGTCGATAAAAAATCTGTCATAGATTGAAGGTCAAGAATTTTGACAAGGATTATGAAATTTTAAAATTCACTCATTCAGAACACGCCCGAAGAAAAACAGACATTTCAGATGATAACAATTATAACATAAAAGTACCAAAAGCCGTAGGGAAAAATCATAGTAGTTTCTTTTTCCATTTGTGGAAATTTTAATGATGGAAAGGAATTCACGATAATAAACGTCTGCAATACAAGTATAAACACATTTAGTGACCTGGTCAATCGCATTTTAATCGCTTTCATCTCAAACACGATTTGAAGCCCATGGCGAATAACTGTACCCTTCACCTGAGCACGAACTTCAAAATATCTTTATAAAAATTTAGACAGTTATAACCATTGATGCTCCATTACCCTCTAGTGTGCTTTATGAAGTTAACGTTACCAACGTATCTTAACGATATACATGTATAGATTATATATATATATATATATATATATATATATATATATATATATATATATATATATATATATATATATATATTTATTTATTTATATAGAAAGCACAAAGAAATTCACTTTTAAATGGATACCCACTTCCGCCCAGCCCGGGGTTGAACTTTCGACCTTCGGAATCTGTCTCCTAGCAGTGCAGGAACAGCGCGCTAGACCGCTCGGATATCTAGGCAAGTCAAAAAACTTGCTTTCGATGCCGATGGAATTCTCGCGGCGCTGCCCTACACTACACGGTCATTGAGAATAGAAGTGAGATACAGTTATGTTAGTTTAAGAGTTGTTGTAAAATGTGCTGTATAAATAATAATTAATTTCATTACAACATGTATTGGTAACAATCCTCTGTTAAAACTAATGTCCAAATAACTGTATCTCACTTCTATTCTCAATGACCGTGTAGTGTAGGGCAGCGCCGCGAGAATTCCATCGGCATCGAAAGCATTTTTTTTTTATTTGCCTAGGTAGCCGAGCGGTCTAGCGCGCTGTACTTGCACTGCTAGGAAACAGATTCCGAAGGTTGAGAGTTCAACCCCGGGCTGGGGTGAAAGTGGATATCCATGTGCAAGTATTTACATCAGAAATTGGAAAAAAAGAACTTGAGTTTATATTCCGATTATTTTGATTTTTATATTTTATTTCAATAATTGTAATGTCATTCACCTCTGAAAATTCATTTCAACTATATTGTCATTTCGGAATTATATTTCTTAACAAAAATATGTCTACTAAAATGTAAGAAATTAGATCTACATGTACATGTGTGTAATTTAGTAATTGGGGAATTGGAGGTTTACCATTTTAATAAGAATCAAGCAATCAAAAATGGGGGAGGGTTACAGAGGAAGAATTTAAAAATAATTAAAGTGGAAGAGGATATCCAGTATTTAGCGAATATCTTTGGATATGATTTATAGGCCCTAATAAAAGTGTTCTTATGATTTATTTTTAGATTTCTTTCTCCATGAATATGAAAATTTTATAAAGCAAGATTTAAAGTATAAGTTCATTTTTTTTAAGTTGTAAAAATTTCATTATCAACGTGTGTTTGATATTATACCGATATTGCCCTTTCATGATGTTTATACATAGATATAGTTGTGTACATAGATTTCACAGAAATGCAAAATACTCTTTTTGGTGGAGTCGATATATAAATGAATTGATCGTATGAAAGGACTACCAGGTACGTTTGTTAACTGAAAAAAAAAGCTGAAAAAAAATAATTTGTATCAGCCATAAGTTTTCTCTTTCATCTTTTTATCCACCAAACGAAGTTTTGAGGTGTATATACGAATTAACTTGTCCGTCTAGCTGTCTGTCCGTCTGTATAGCTGTCTGGTTACATGTGCAAATGGGTCCGGTCCACATGTATCTTTTGTTGAAACTTATGAATTTACGTCTTCCTACAAAAGATTGCTCATGACCCAAGGATGTGCCATGACCTTAACCTAAGGTCATTTTGGCAAGTTCAAGGTCACTGGAAGAAACTTTTTCATAAATTGTGTCCGGCCCATATTTTATGTATACACTTAGTCAGTTCCCATTTCACACTAAGATTGCTTATGACTTGAGGTTGTGCCATGACTTGATTTAAGTACATTATTTTGTGCAAGTTCAAGTTCAACTTTAAGAAAATGTTCATAATTATATTTTCTATGCAAAAAACCTGAATCTACCACTTTACACAAAGATTGCTAATGACCTGACGGTGAGTCATGACCTTGATTCAAATTATTTTGTGCGAGTTCAACGTGACTAAAAGAAAAAGTGCATAATTTGTGATCTAGTCCATAACTTACTTATGGATAAATTTGGTGGGTTTTTCTTTTATACCAAGATTGCTAATGCCTTGAGGGTTTGACTTTATCTTTATTCAAGGTTTTTTGTGCACGTTCAATGTCACAGGAAGAAACTAGATATATGTCCATAGGACATAAATGCCCCGCCGTAGGTATACCGGGGTATTAGTAATGCAACATAAAAATTTGTATGAAATTTGTTCAGAATATCTTGAAAGGTGATGCAGTTGAATACTTACATCAGTATGTAACAGCATATGAAGTTTCAGAAAAGTAAGGTCAAGGACAAATGAAAGGTCATGGTCAAAAACCTGTGATACAGTAGAACAGCTCTCCTCCGTATGTATCAGCATATAAAGTTGAAAAAAACATTATAAATGGTTTCTTTAAAATTCACATAAACACAATTTGATAAAAATGAGGTCAAGGTCAGATGAAATGTCAAAGACAAAATGTTGATGTAGTTGAAATGCTTACATCAGTATGTATTAGCATATTAAGTTTGACACTAATTTTGGAAAAGTGAGGTCAAAGGAAAGGTCAAGGTCAAAATTGTTGGTGCAGTTGAAAAGTTCTCATCAGTATATGAAGTTTGATAAAATATCTTGGATGGTTTCTTTAAAAAAGAGTTTAACACTTATATAAGAAAAGTGTGGTGAAAGTTCAAAGGAAAGGTCAAGGTCAAAAATGTTGATGCAATTGAAAAGCTCCCATCATTATGTATCAGTACATAAAGTTTGAAAAAAAAAATATCTTGGATGGTTTTTTCTTAAACTGAGCTGAACACTAATTTAAGAAAAGTGTGGTCAAGGTCAAGGAAGGATCAAGGTCAAAATGTTTGATGCAGTTGCATAGCTCTCATCAGTATGTACCAACATGTGAAGTTTGATAAAACCACCTTGAATGGTATGTTTAAAACTAACAAAACACTCATTTAAGAAAAGTGAGGTCAAGGTCAAAAGAAAGGTCAAGGTCTAAAATGTTGATGCAATTGAAAAGCTCCCATCATTATGTATCAGTACATAAAGTTTGAAAAAAAAAATATCTTGGATGGTTTTTTCTTAAACTGAGCTGAACACTAATTTAAGAAAAGTGTGGTCAAGGTCAAAGAAGAGGTTAAGGTCAATTAAGTTGATGCAGTTACATAGCTCTCATCAGTATGTATCAACATGTGAAGTTTGATAACACCATCTCGAATGGTTTCTTTAAAACTGAGCTAAACACTAATATAAGAAAAGTGAGGTCAATGTCAAAGGAAGGGTAAAAAAAATGTTGATGCGGTTGCATAGCTCTCATCAATATCCATCAGCATACGACGTTTGATGAAAATATCTTGGATAGTTACTTTAAAACTGAGCTTTGAACTGAGCTAAAGCCGAAATAGGTGTCAGATCAAAAAGTAAAAAATGAGGTTCACAATGGCATTATGTAATGAATCTGTGTAAGTATTATTAAAGAACTGCGAACGTTAGTATTGTTCTCCTGCCTACCTCTAAGTCAGTTTTCAAAAGTTTGGATATTTGAATTATTTTTTAAATTGATATTGGTATTGATATTTCATAAAACATTGTTTATTTGGCAAACCAAGGAGAGAAAATTTTAACATTTGGGTAAAACTCGTGTTTTCCAATATAGAACACGGAAAAGAGGGAAAATTTAAAGCATCTAACCCCCCCCCCCTCCCCCGTGAAACATAAATTCCTTTTTACGGCCGGTAATATGGGCCATGATTTCACAAATTCACACCAAAGCCTTTTTTTTTTGTTTTACGAGGGGGAGGGGGGCATATGTTTATAGACAAATAACGACAACAATGCTTATTTTTTTCAGCAATTTCAAAGTGCTTTACAACTGAAACATTGTATTTTTACTAATATATATGCTTCCTTTTGTATGCATAAAACATATGAAAAGATTTCAGATACATTTATTTATATCCAAGACTATTTCAGAATATGGTGATGCTCTTTAACCCAGTTTCAGTGAAAAATATCGCATACCCCTTAATTTCAAGAGCTGGAACTAGTATGATTTACTTTTTAGCACTGGTGTTAAATGTAAATGATCCAATTATCATTGAACTGTTCGTTGTATTAAACAAATATGTTATGGCCAAATGTCATCAATTATTGAATTGAATTAAATTGTTTTAAAATGTAAGCAGGAATCAAGAGTTAGCGTGCGTAGTTCTTTTATTCCGTGGTATAAGAGGAGTTGCGGATAAGAGATGGATACTCTTTAATACTATAGAAAAATGGCACTGTCAATGTTTTGCCTTGGAAAACCAAAAATATGTGTAAAATCAAAAAGTAAAATAGGAGGCCCCAATGGTAATAAATAACAAAAATTCTGTGAAAGTCTCATTAAGGTACATTGATGCTCTGATATGAGAGGTAACTCTTAATGACACAAAAGTCTATTATTCCTTCATAAATTTGTCAAGTTTAAGTGCCTTTTTTTAATCAAATTTTGCCCCGCAAGCCATGCTATAATTGTTTGAATTTTATTAAGCATATATATTTCCTTTGGAAAATCATAAAAGTTAAAGAAAAAAAAAGTGAGCAGGGGGTTTATGAACCTTAAATATCATTTAGTGGTAAAAGGAGAGGTGCGGATAAGAGATAGGTACCCCAAAGCGTAACAGACGGAAATACAGAAAGACGGACATCCCGTCTACTATACTCCCCCCCGCTTTTCAAGTGGGGTATAATAATACTTTGTCTACTTTAATTGAGTTTCCATTTTTACTCAACTGAGTTGAAAGCTCGTGTGAGCTTTCCTGATAACCGTTGTCCGTCGTCTGTCTGTCCGTCTGCAAACTTTTCACATATTCAACTTCTTCTGAAGAACCACTGGACCAATTTTAGCAAACTTGGTAGAGAGCATCCTTGTTTAAAGGGACTTTAAATTATTAAATTAAAGGGCCAGGTCCCCTTGCAAGTGGGGATCATCACGAAAAGACAAGATTAGGGTTCTGGAGACTCTAACCGAAGGTCAGAATAGGGGATCAAAATTTGCATTGAAATATATGTGAAAATCCTTTAAATTCTTCTCAAGAACGTCAGGGACTAAAACTTAAATGCAAGCATCTTATGGTAGATTGTCTAAATCATTACCCTTGGTGGTAGGGGTTTGGTAACAACAAGCTTAAGAAGGAGTAAGGAACCGCATGGTTAAAATAATTCAGGTGTGTCGTATGTAACTTGTACCCAACCCTCAAAATATCAGAAGCCGGGGTAGGGGACCTCGATGTCCCCCAGTCCAATGTTTATTCATATACATGTAGTATTATATAACAGGGCTAAAAACTGGAGGCCCATTTTTCAAAAACTAGAGATAGCACCATCACAATTTTTTCACAGAAGTGGTAACTGACCCCTAGTACCCCACCCAAAAAATTTCAGACCCAGGGGTAGGGGACTTCGATGTCCCCCAGCCCGATGTTTATTCGTATAGTATTATATATTAGTTCTAAAAACTGGAGGGCATATCTCGTAAACTAGAGATGGTACCATCACCATTTCTTCACAGGAGTGGTAACTGACCCCTAGTACCCCACCCACAAAATTTCAGACCCCCTGGAAGGGGACTTCGATGTTTATTCGTTTAGTATTATATAGAAGGGCTAAAAACTAGAGGACCATACCTCGTACACTAAGGATGGTACCATCACCATTTTTTCATAGAAGTGGTAACTGGCCCCTAGTACCCCACCCACAAAATCTCAGACCCTGGGGTAGGTGACTTCGATGTCCCCAAGCCTGATATTTATTTGTATAGTATTATATAGTAGGGCTAAAAACTGGAGGGCCATATCTCGGAAACCAGAAATGGTACCATCACCATTTTTTCACAGAAGTGGTAACTGACCCCTGGTACCCCACCCACAAAATTTCAGACCCAAGAGCGGACTTCGATGTCTCCCAGCCCGATGTTTATTCGTATAGTATTATATAGTAGGGCTAAAAACTGGAGTGCCATATCTAGGAAACTAGATATGGTACCATCACCATTTCTTCAAAGGAGTGGTAACTGACCCCTAGTACCCCACCCACAAAATTTCAGACCCAGGGGTAGGGGACTTCGATGTCCCCCTAGCCCGATGTTTATTCTATAGTATTATATATTAGTTCTAAAAACTGGAGGGCCATATCTCGGAAACTAGAGATGGTACCATCACCATTTTTTCACAGAAGTGGTAACTGACCCCTGGTACCCAACCCACAAAATTTCAGACCACGGGTAGGGGACTTCGATGTCCCCCAGCCTGATGTTTATTTGTATAGTATTATATAGTAGGGTTAAAAATTGGAGGACCACATCTCGGAAACTAGAGATGGTACCATCACCCATTTTTCACAGGAGTTGTAATTGACCTCTAGTACCCCACCTCCGAAATTTCAGTCCCACGGGTAGGGGACTTCGATGTCTCCCAGCCCGATGTTTATTCGTAAAGTATTATATAGCAGGGCTAAAAAATGGAGGGCCATATCTCGGAAACTAGAAATGGTACCATCACAATTTTTTCATAGGAGTGGTAACTGACCCCTAGTACCCCACCCACAGATTTTCAGACCCAGGGGTAGGGGACTTCGATTTCCCCGAGCCCGATGTTTATTCGTATAGTATTATATATTAGTTCTAAAAACTGGAGGACCATATCTCAGAAACTAGAGATGGTACCATCACCATTTTTTCACAGGAGTGGTATCTGATCCCTAGTACCCCACCCACAAAATTTCAGACCCAGGGGTAGGGGACTTCGATTTCCCCGAGCCCGATGTTTATTCGTATAGTATTATATAGTAGGGCTAAAAACTGGAGAGCCATATCTCAGAAACTAGAGACGGTACCATCACCATTTTTTCACAGAAGTGGTACTGTCCCTTAGTACCCCACCCACAAAATTTCAGACCCAGGGGTAGGGACTTCGATGTCCCCCAGGCTGATGTTTATTTGTACAGTATTATATAGTAGGGCTAAAAACTGGAGGGCCATATCTCGGAAACTAGAGAAGGTACCATTACCATTTTTTCACAGAAGTGGTAAATCACCCCTAGTACCCCACCCACAAAATTTCAGCCCCAGGGGTAGGGGACTTCGATGTCCCCCAGCCCGATGTTTATTCGTATAGTATTATATATCAGTTCTAAAAACTGGAGGGCCATATCTCGGAAACTAGAGATGGTACCATCACCATTTTTTCACAGAAGTGGTAACTCGCCCCTAGTACTCCACCTTCAAAATCTCAGACCCTGGAGTAGGAGACTTCGATGTCCCCCAGCCTGATATTTATTTGTATAGTATTATATAGTAGGGCTAAAAACTGGAGGGCTATATCTCGGAAACTAGAGATGGTACCATCACCATTTTTTCACAGAAGTGGTAACTGACCCCTGGTACCCCACCCACCAAATCTCAGACCCAGGGGTAGGGGACTTCGATGTCCCCCAGCCTGATGTTTATTTGTATAGTCTTATATAGTAGGGCTAAAAACTGCAGGGCCATATCTCGGAAACTAGAGATGGTACCATCACCATTTTTTCACAGGAGTGGTATCTGACCCCTAATACCCCACCCACAAAATTTCAGACCCAGGGGTAGGGGACTGCGATGTCCCCCAGCCCGATGTTTATTCGTATAGTATCATATAGTAGGGCTAAAAACTGGAGGGCCATATCTCAGAAACTAGAGATGATACCATCACCATTTTTTCACAGAAGTGGTAACTGACCCCTGGTACCCCACCCACAAAATTTCAGACCACGGGGTAGGGGACTTCGATGTCCCCCAGCCTTCTAGAACGCAGTTCACTTTTGAATTGCGAATAGCGAACTGCGAACTGCGTTCTAAAATCTGAACGCCCTCAATGGGTGTTATCATTTAAACAATCTCAAATTTTCATTACCTTAGGATGCTTCCATAAAAATATGATAAACCATGGCTTTTCTGTTCTTTGCTATTTTTAGAGGATTTTAAAAAGAAATCCTATCTTTCTATGTAAAATTTTGACCACTCATAATGGTCCCATCCTGGTCCCAGTGTCTAATATGAACAGACTTGAACATACATTATGTGTCCTCTGCTCCTATTTCGTATTGTTTTATCTTCTTTTGATCTTGAATTCTGTTCGTTATCTACATGTGTTTCACTATGTCAAGAAGCTTTCACATAAGTTTCTTTTTTCTAGCCCACTGGTTCTTATGGAGAAGATTTTAAAATACACCCACCCAATTTTCCCTATTTCTTAGTTATCGCCCATTGGAAGTGGATGTGGCCCTTTATTTAAAAAAAAGCTTGAATCCCCTTACCCAAGAATACTCTTTGCCAAGTTACTAGCAATTGAAACTGGTGCAGTGGTTCAGTTCTTGAGAAGAAGATGAAAATGTGAACAGATTATGACGACAGACAACGGTCAAATATTAATCAGGAAAGCTCACCTGAGCCTTCGGCTAGGGTGTGATTAAAAGAGTGACATCACAGGTGGATTTTAACGAAAGATCCTATCAACTTATTAAAAGTACTTTAATTGACTTTCTTGTATTTTCTATTAATATATGATTAAATAATTCTTATAATCTGAGATCCAACAATAAAGGAAAAAATGCTACGTTATATTTACCTGCACGTGACCCACCAGAGGTGAATAGAAGGAGTTATTTTACCTATATTGGTCTAAAAATAGATCAGGAAATTTAAAATTTCAAAATTGATGGGCTATTTAAGGTTTCGTCAAAGGCCAACATGTCCAAAAATGTACTTTAACAATAGCTCCAAAACTATGTGAGGTATAACGTCAATTTTTTTTACAGTTTATAAGTGAGTCTTTCTATCGGTTATTTAATCAACGATATATCTATAAACTGTAAAAGTTTAACTTAATAAACCACATAGTTTTGGAGCTATTGTAAAAATATTTTTTGGACATGTTGACCTTTGACGAAACCTTACCTTGCTACCGACTTCCACTCAGGCTAACATAATACTAGTATAAGGTGTTAGGGAATATAAATTTATGATGAAGTGGTTGTCTGGAGCAGGGGGGGGGGGCGGTGAAGAGACCCCCCCCCCCATTTTTTTCTGAACGTAATTATTTTTAGTTTTACTGAAATGACTTATTCCTGATAATCCCTACTTTTCAACATTTATCCTGTATTATATATAATAATCCTGTATTATATATAATGGTCCTATATTACTTACTTACTTATCTTATCCAGTTTTGTTGATATAATTGTATTATCTCCTGATAAAAAAAAATTCCAGAATTATTGATTAAATGGACCTGTTTTGTTTATCGATCTTATTCTACTTTCTATTTTACTGAAACAATGGACCTGTATTACTTACTGATCTTATCCAGTATTACTGATATAATGGACCTGTATTATTTACCGATCTTATCCAGTATTACTAATACAATATACCTGTGTTACTTAAAGATCTTATCCAGTTTTACTGATATAATGAATCTTTATTATTTACTGATC
>NW_026919885.1:0-16306 GCF_032062105.1 Saccostrea cuccullata
TAAAATATATCATTGAGAAGTTGGCAAGATTCCAGTTCTCCAAGACCAGGGCTATTTCCCTGTTCCGTACTTTTTAACTGTTTTATCATACCTATACAAAAGTAAAAAAAAAGAGAGGATTATACGAGTGACGGGGAAATAGCTTTCGGAGCGGGGATTAACTTACTTGACTAACGCACGGGGATTAGTCCAATAACATGGTACATTGTATACCGATACAAAATTAAAATAGATCTAGAGAACTACAGATAACCGGGAATTAGCTTCTTAAGCAGGAATTAGCTTATTTGACTAACACATTTTAAGTACTATCTAATTTTTACATAGTGAAGAATCAGTAGAGGTATAATAATCATATGTAGGAGATGCTGAGCTAGATCAGATATCGACTCCATGGCGCAGCAATATCTAGGCTGGTTTAACCAGTATAGGATGTAAATTAGCTTCATTCTTCATTGTTTAATGAAGTGCTCCATCCAAAGCATATAGTATCTAAATCGTAAAAAGTCGGTCACTGTGTAGAACTTAATTTTAAAGCACCTGAAATATATAAGTCAGTGTAGCATCAGAAGCATTTTAATAGCATCTGTTCTTAATTACATTTTCATAAACAGTATAACTATAATGGTACCACCTTTTTATTGGGTGCCCCCCCCCTCCCCCCCCCCCCGGAATGGATGGGTTGAGAGATGGGAATTCCGGGAGTTTACATCAAAATCATGAAAACAAACTGGAAAGCCGCACGATCAGTCTTTTCTATTCTCAATTTTAAAAAAAATTCTTTAGTATTGGTATATTATTAATCTACAAATATGCATTCAGCTACTATGCAGAAATTTTTTTTCTCTGTACAGGAAAAGGTATGATGTTTTCTTTTCTTCGATTTTACCTTTTGTCATTCCAAGTAACCTTTCTTGCTAGACTGCTCTATTTTAGGTAAAGTACACTTTCGAACATTACGAATATCAAGCTAAATATCAAAAGCAATACTTGAAAATTCCGTAGGCAGACTTAATTTAGTTTTTGATTTATTTAAGTTAATTTCAATTTATTAACGCAGAAAATTTATATTGTTGGATTGTACGTATAGTTCAGAATACTACGAGGGTCGTTCAATGAATAATGCAACATGTCATCTAAAAATATGAAAAAGTACATAAAAAATATTCTACTAGTTTCAATCCTTCAAGGTATTCCTTGTTACCCTTTACACATATATTATGTCTTTGTATTCATGCACAAATAACCTCAGCATACTCATCTTTAGGGATGCCCCAAAGGCACTGATGATATCACACCCCATGATATATCTGACATTGTACAATCTTCCTTTCAGTGTTTTCATGTATTTTGGGAATGAAAAGATCTCACAATGTCTTAGATCTATATTATATGACCGATGGAAAAGTTCTGTTCACTTTATTTTCTTCAAAATCTTATTTATTTCTCTAAGCTTATATGCAACTGCATTTTCAGGCAGAGTAAAAATACCCTGGTCACCGAAATTTGGACTGCCCTTGCAAGAAATATGCTATACTTTACTTGGTGCAATTCGAACATGAAAGTAACTATTGCGAGTCCTTTATTTGGATATATGTACATGTTCTAATGAATCTCTCTAAATACAAACTAATAAAACATGTTTGGAGCTCTTGCTTCTCTTTATCATAAAAAAATAACACCTTTTCTTTGATTCCACAATTTTTATTATTAATCTTATTTCGGCTATAGAAAAGTGTACCTATGTTTTGTCATTTATCAAGCAAGATTATTTTCTATTTAAAAAAAAATCTGATAAAAATATTGTTTTTTTTTTTCTTTGTCAAAATTCTACAAAATGCTGTGATGATTTAATGTTTAGTATCTTAACGATGGCTTTCCATGTAAATTAAGCATTTTCATATATCATGTGGCACATAACATCGATATCTTTTAGTGTCCCCCCAAATTATAATCGGCCAGATTGATTTATAATATTTAAGCTCTCCTTTTTTCTTTTGAGTTATAGCATCTGAAAAGTATACCGCATTAAAGATAACTTTTTCTACATATAAAATCAAATCCTAAATATGAATTCTTCCGCGATTTATGTAAATAGTTTTAACATACGCTGTTATTTTCATTTTCTTGGCAGAGATCATTTATAAACAGTTTTCCGCTCAGTGTAGTGACCATGCTTACTTTAAAAGTGAATTTCTTTGCGAAGACAATACGAAAATTCACTGGGTTGTCTGTCTTTGTTACCTCTTTAGTAGAACTTTTCAACTGTGAAAACATAAAATTAAATGCCTCAACATTTATTATGATATACTGTAGGTTGCATTACTTATTGAATGACCATCGTAAGAGTTATAGCTCTTTCATCAATTTGGTATGCTTGAACTTTTTAGGCTTTAGGCGCTTATAAATAACTCATCAGTCAAAGAAGAGTGTCCATTTCTCCTGGATGTTTTCCCATACCAGCCATGTAGCATCGTTTTTGAAAGAGGGGTGGGGGCAGCCAGAGAATTTTTTTTTTACTTATCTGAAAAAGTTGACAAGCTATTAGAAAAAAAAGAAGAGAAAGGAAAAAAGTTAAGATGTGGGGTGGTGGTGGAGGGTGGGTGGGGGTAGAGGCCAACTTTTTTCAATGTCAACTACTTCTAGTATCAACTTTTTATACCGTATTTTCCTTATATCACCCCCCCCCCCCCCGTTCATACGTGCCTGCATACCCAAACTTTTTTTTCTGAACACGGAAAAAGGTGTTCAACCATTTTCACTAGTGAATAAATAAAATATAAAGAAACTTCACGAACTTTTGGATCAACCCTCGTATATCTTTTGGACAAATGTTTTCAATAGGTGAAATAAAGTTAAGTAAAAGAATTAAAAAAAACAATGTATAAAAATGGGCAATAACTCATTTTTATGTCATTCAGTATTTTACAAAAAAAAGTAAAAATTTAATTGTTCTGTACAGAAACATTAAAAAAAACTTTCAGCATGCATTAGAATTACCGGTATTTCTTTTAAGGGGGATGTCCGGCCACCTTTAGTGCAGTGAGAACAAAATGTAAACATTTCTTCAAATGGCTAAAATACAATATATTTTGATCTAATTTTAAGTCCTTATGATAAAGATACAATAAATATGCATAACTGAATGCATGTTGTGCATATATAATCTATACTTTTGCAGAAAAATGCTTTTGATATGCTCCTTAGAACTGCGCAGCTACAGAATTCAGCAGAGCCTTAAAAAATCAAAAAAAATATGCAAACTGTGCATTAATGTTCTCTTTACAATCATTTGTTGAGAAAATGTCTAAATTTTGCACTTTTAAATGATAATTTCAAGTTCAAAACAAGGTACCGTTGTCTTCAAAAAGAGTGTAAAGAACCATGAAAGTAGTTCATGGATAGCAGCACTTGGTCTATTTTTAGCGCAGAATTTTGTTTTCCAGACCTCTTCTTAATATGGAGGGACATAACAAATCTTTAAATGTAGAAGAGAATAACAGTTGCAAAATATTTCAAATAATATGAACACTTTTAAAAGAGGAATTGTGTTATAGAGTGGCTTGAAGTAATTATGGAACAGTTGTTAAATAGTGTACGTATTGATAAAATAAAAAAAATTAAACTCTTTGATTCCATGTAAGGAAAAATGAGCACCATCAAAGTTAAAAATTAAGAGTTTGCCTCAGATAACTTATATTTTCTATCAAAATTTTAATAATCACCAATGAAACACAAAGAAATTAGACACATAAAATCGATATGAATAACCTTGTTTTAGTTCCTACTAGTACGAAGTGATCAAAAAGTACGTGAACTATCTCTATATCTACAAAACCACAATTCAGATTAGAAACAAATTTGGTGCACACATAGGCATATACAAGTTCTATAAATAACACATGCTGAATAAAGTTTTGCTCCTTGTTTGTGACGTCACAATGTGAAAATGACGTCATTATGCAGGTACTTGTGACGAAAAATGGTTGTCTCAGTGGAACTCGTTCAACAAACGACTATTATATAATAATATTGATGGTATGTCTTAAAATTGCCTTTGAAGTAGGGTATAAGAACTTGTTCACAGTTTATTAAGACAAATGACTTCCTATAATTTCAATTAATGATTGGATAGATCGTTTTAGTGAAGGAAGGCAGATGGTTAAATATGATATGCTTGTTATGTTGCCCGGTGAAAGCAAGTTTGAAATGGGATGTGTTTTTAGTTATGCAATATACTATCAAAGACCTCCAATATACACTTTGAAAAATACTTGAATATTTCAACGATAATAAAAATATCAAATACATAAGATATCGTTTACATTTTGATCACCCCTCGTATACTGTGTCAAATAAACAATTTTCATTACAGCAGAGAAACATTTAAAAAGGAATGAAATCAGTAAGAGTGGGTTAGGAGATTTACTAAATAAAAAAAACTTTTTTTTCTATTTGCCCATATTGTAAAAATTAAAATTTTACAGACTACAGAGTAAAGAAAAAAATCAACATAATTTAATATTTTAGACCATCTTAAATATGACGTTTGGTGATCCTCCCAACTCAGGGAAAAATTATTGGATCCGTATTTATAGATGAGAAAAAAAATTCCTTAATATTTAAACATATTTGTTGAAGGAAGAAAAAAAAAAATATCATGTAATGGGATGTAAAAAAAAAAAAAATTGAGTCGGGCCATTTCTAGGCAGTAGATCGGGAGAGAGGGCAACCAAATATATTTATAACAACTTAGTAATGCAAAATTTTTGAAGCTTTGGCACTATTTCAAAAAACAAACATAGGATTTCCGGGGGAGGGGGTATAGCCTCTTACTCCTTTTTTTGCGAAGATAGACATAACATATGCAATGGACCTTTCTTTGCAAATATTGTGCTCGCTTCTAAATTTCAAAGAAACAACTCAATATATTTTATCAAGCTTCGTATGTTCAATGAGTGAGAGCTTACAACGTTGTCAACATAATGAGACATGATGTGTTTTTATGTCCAAACATTACTCCATACAATATGTGGGTCATTGCAAACAATCTAGCTCTTTATGTGAGGTGCCTGAAGGAAATCCTATAACTGCCTATTTATTCTATGAAGGATATGGAGATAACGAACAGTTTTCAATCTCAAAGTCCATAAAACAAAACAAAATAAGAGCAGAGCAAACACGGACCCCCGAAACAACAGAGGTGGGATCGGGTGCCAAGGAGGAGTGAGCATCCCCTGCCGACCGGTCACACCCACCGTGTGCTCCTTGTCATGATCAGGAAATAACGGAAAAAATCCGTCGTCAATTCAGTGTATAAATAATGGACTTCCTAATCTAACTGCTAAACAAAATAGACATATTAACCCAACTTTACGAATATAAAACATGTAATTAAAATTTGTTTTTCATGCACCGCACATTGTTTAACATTTTCAAATTAAATGCTAAGCATCCTCCTTGCAGTGCCCCATTTGAAAGTAACTTCTATCGCGGCAGAAAAAGAGACCCAACGTAAACACATATGTTTCGGACATTTTTTATCTTTTTTCTTGAGTTTTAAAGAAACCAACAAATTATCAATACTTGTTCCATGAAAAATTAAATATAATTATGGTAATAAACGCATCTATCCACAGCAGATATATGCACATTCCTACCACGTGCTCAGTGGAATGATTTTAACGAGGAAACTCGAGCTATGAACAGAACAGTTTTTCCCGATTTGCTGGAGTGGGGTTAAAGTCGCGTTTTTTCATTAATCAGACGATGCGATGCAACAAATAAAAGTAGTAAGTAATATTACCTAATGATTATTAATTAGTAATTTCTTGTCTTGATGTTATTATGGTCGCATTTATTCTAAAATCAATGTTATTCGAACTCCGTGTGACAGAGGAATGGCGGACGAAATAAACACATGGCCTCAGGAAGACACCCATATGAAAAATCACATTTTTAAGAATTATGGATAATGACAAGAAAAAAAAGCGAAACAAATGGTTGTAGCCATATTATCAATGAATCGAACTAACACCATTTTCAATGCATTTTTCACCTCGTGAATGCTGTAGCTTCGCCTTTCTAACATAAATAAATCCCTCCTAATTAAAACAAAATAAACTTAATGATTTACTAATTTTGGTCTCTAACAGTAGGTAATAAGTGCATTAGCACTTTGAGTAACTTTGAGGTAGTTTAGTAGAGTATTAACCGCATTCTTAGTATTTCTTATTTTACACTAGACACATTCACAGGCAGCTAACGTTGCTTATTTTTTTTAAATAAAAATATACCCCTACCTAATAAAAGGTAAGGGTATATTTTTATATAACATTTTTTAAGAAGTTTTCCAATTATATTACAAATATAATATTTTTATCCATATGCCCTGAAAAACTGCCGAATCACGCCGGATACAGTTATGTTCCCCGGAAACAGTTATGTTGCCCTCCCGAACACGGTTATGTTCCCTCGCGTGCAATCATTCTGCATATCAATTACGTCGGGTTCGAAAATCACAGAGGCAGTTGCTAAGCAAACGTAAACAGTTCCGCGAAAGTTAAAAAGTCAAAAAAAGGTCTGCGATTTGTTTATTTTAATTCAGAGGAATTAGATAATTTAATTGAGGAGAAAAATTCTTTTAATACAACAAAGGCTATCAACACAAGTGTCAGCATACTGAAATCATTCTGCCATGAAACAGGACGGGATATTTCGGAATTATACTCAACGCCGGTACATATATGTGTACATAGTGTTCGATAAATATGTTCGATGATCGATTTGGGTTCAGTGCTTAAAAATGTTATATACCATATATTACATGGCTTCGAGGGCAGCATACCAGAATATTTGCCCCAAGGTGACAGGAAAGCCCTGGATTGTTATGTCGCCCGATGCCGCAGGCATGTATATTATTAAAAGAAAAATAAGTAACGTCAGGTACCTGTAGTCTCATTCAACCAGGCGTTCGGCTGTCTCCTCGTTAATCTCCGACGAGCAGAACGAATCGAATTGAGTTTTCGTTTCGAGATCGACATTCCATAATATGTTTTCCAACTACTTTCGATTTGGACTCGTTGAATTTACTGGACAAACACCACTAAATGTTTTCCCATAGACTTCCATACAAACTTGAGCCTCTGTTACTCATACATATATTGAATTTCGGGCAAATGACCTTTTTGTCGTGAAAGTTCGAGATATTGGAAAACAAAACATGACAGAAAAAATATACCGTCACGCGGCACTTTTACTTTCAATTTCCATTTGTTTACAACAAGGTGCGTTTGACACCAAATGAAAATCTCTAACCAAAGGGCACCCCTCCTTTCAAATTTTTACCTGTAACTTCTACATATCTCAAAGAAACCCAAGTCTTGATATTACATTTTTATCAACTTTATTTCACTTGTCAAATACATATCAAGTCTTTTCTCTTATTGACCAATCACGCGCCAGGTAGCATTTTCTCCTCCGCACAACTTTGGGTGTCCAAAATGTCTGCGCCCATGTATTTGTTTATGTAGGGGTTTTTCCTATAGAGTAAAAGAAACATTTATAAAAAGTGGTCAATTTAGTAAATTTAGAACACACATCCATTGCTTATCTCACCTCTTGAATATTGGGACTGACAGTCTTAGCTTAAGTACACCACTGGCTGTTACATTTCACACCCCAGTCAATCAGACCCTCATCTGTTAAACAGAAAAAATGTCAATAAATTGAAGCATTTTTCTATTTTTCTTTCAAACTTTTAAAATAAAATGATTAATCTCGCATATCTTTTGCTTGTTTTTCTTATTCTCTTTAATAATTTCTCAAGGTAGATCATGTTAATCAATCGGGGTAGCAGGTACCCGTTATTAATGGAAAATGAAGAAAATTAGCAGGTTTTTGTAAGAAAAAGCTGGGTTATGGAAAGAGTGAAAACTAATGTAGATAAAATAATCAATGGAAAGAAAGAGAATTATATGTAGTTCAAATGTACATAAGATTAAAAAAAATCTATCAGCAGTGGGTTGCTGGCATCAGAGAATCAAATACATCCCCACTGAAAATTTTGTAATTTTGAATGGGGGTGACCTACAGTTTAGCCAATTTTCATGGACATTTCATGGAATTGATGTTAAATATGTATATTCTCATGAAAGGCAAAGATATTCATTTGCATATCATTTCTTATTATTGACATAATTAATAAATTGATTAAATGCCAAGGGCAGATAAATCATATTGTCTGATTGAATACAGTGCTCAATTGTAAGCAAAGTGCTTAAATAACTGCAGTTCTGAAGAAATTTATTTTCTAATAATCTATCAAAAGTTCTAAATAACTTAAATATTAAGAGATTAACTAGATTTTCTAGGAAAACCATACCTTGGAACTCTTAATGAAAGCAAAGGGGCCATCCTGAGAGTGTCCATGTGTTGTTCATTGTAAGAGGGGAGGGTTCATTAATCTCCTCCTTCTTGAGAATGCATCACTGAAATACATTTTACTTTATTAAAACATACTGATAAATGCATGTAGTAGCTTATATTCTATTTTTTTATTATTTACACCATCTTTTGAATTTTTTATAGGCATTAGTGATGAAATAGCTTTAAAATATTCATGTTTAAATAGAATTTACTGAGATAATTATTTTTAAAAATATCTAAGAAATTAAAAAAAAATAACTGCAGATAAGCATGACTCTTGTTGTTCAAATAAACCACATTTTAATAAAATTCCTTCATTTTCCAGCATCATTAGAGTACAAAATCCCCCCCCCTCCTCTTTTCTGCAGAATAACCAGATTGGATATGGCAAGGAGGAAGGATATTCAGACACTTTTTTCATCATTTTTGCAATAATAATTTTGCAAATTTCTTAGATTTTCAATGTATTTTCTGCTAAAATATATTTTACAGTAATCTCAATTAAATTTCCTACTAGTAATCTATAAGTTTTCCCCAAACTATAATTTTTATATCAAACCAGCACTGATTACAGGACTGAAATTGGCTTTGTTGCTGGATTAGGCCCCTTAATTAAAAACAAAGTAACCTAATTACTTAACAGCAGTCTAATTTTGTTATAAATTATTCAATCAACTCTAATTTACACAAATTTGAAAGAGGATTAGTCAATCTGTTCCAATGTCTGCACTCATAAAATAAATGGATTTAAATGAATTTCTCAAACTGCAAGGGGGATATTCATATGTTCTGTGTATTGATGATGCCCATAAACATCAATATTGTATTATTTACAATATTCACAGTAAATTTCAGCAGAAATATTTACTTAAAATTATTTACATGTACATTTATTGAAAATATGAGAGCTAGGGCAAAAAATTTAGCATTTTTTCACCATGTGCAGCCCCCATTGTGGGCCTCAATTTACCCTAACCCTCTATTTTTTTAAGAAATAGTAAAAACTAATTAAAATATGATCTCAATGCCAAAAAAATAGGAACTGATTGATTTTTTGGCTGTAATCAATGTTTTTCCATGAAATACATACCTATTCTATAGGACAAACACCACTAAATGTTTTCCCATAGACTTCCATACAAACTTGAGCCTCTGTTACTCATACATATATTGAATTTCGGGCAAATGACCTTTTTGTCGTGAAAGTTCGAGATATTGGAAAACAAAACATGACAGAAAAAATATACCGTCACGCGGCACTTTTACTTTCAATTTCCATTTGTTTACAACAAGGTGCGTTTGACACCAAATGAAAATCTCTAACCAAAGGGCACCCCTCCTTTCAAATTTTTACCTGTAACTTCTACATATCTCAAAGAAACCCAAGTCTTGATATTACATTTTTATCAACTTTATTTCACTTGTCAAATACATATCAAGTCTTTTCTCTTATTGACCAATCACGCGCCAGGTAGCATTTTCTCCTCCGCACAACTTTGGGTGTCCAAAATGTCTGCGCCCATGTATTTGTTTATGTAGGGGTTTTTCCTATAGAGTAAAAGAAACATTTATAAAAAGTGGTCAATTTAGTAAATTTAGAACACACATCCATTGCTTATCTCACCTCTTGAATATTGGGACTGACAGTCTTAGCTTAAGTACACCATTGGCTGTTACATTTCACACCCCAGTCAATCAGACCCTCATCTGTTAAACAGAAAAAATGTCAATAAATTGAAGCATTTTTCTATTTTTCTTTCAAACTTTTAAAATAAAATGATTAATCTCGCATATCTTTTGCTTGTTTTTCTTATTCTCTTTAATAATTTCTCAAGGTAGATCATGTTAATCAATCGGGGTAGCAGGTACCCGTTATTAATGGAAAATGAAGAAAATTAGCAGGTTTTTGTAAGAAAAAGCTGGGTTATGGAAAGAGTGAAAACTAATGTAGATAAAATAATCAATGGAAAGAAAGAGAATTATATGTAGTTCAAATGTACATAAGATTAAAAAAAATCTATCAGCAGTGGGTTGCTGGCATCAGAGAATCAAATACATCCCCACTGAAAATTTTGTAATTTTGAATGGGGGTGACCTACAGTTTAGCCAATTTTCATGGACATTTCATGGAATTGATGTTAAATATGTATATTCTCATGAAAGGCAAAGATATTCATTTGCATATCATTTCTTATTATTGACATAATTAATAAATTGATTAAATGCCAAGGGCAGATAAATCATATTGTCTGATTGAATACAGTGCTCAATTGTAAGCAAAGTGCTTAAATAACTGCAGTTCTGAAGAAATTTATTTTCTAATAATCTATCAAAAGTTCTAAATAACTTAAATATTAAGAGATTAACTAGATTTTCTAGGAAAACCATACCTTGGAACTCTTAATGAAAGCAAAGGGGCCATCCTGAGAGTGTCCATGTGTTGTTCATTGTAAGAGGGGAGGGTTCATTAATCTCCTCCTTCTTGAGAATGCATCACTGAAATACATTTTACTTTATTAAAACATACTGATAAATGCATGTAGTAGCTTATATTCTATTTTTTTATTATTTACACCATCTTTTGAATTTTTTATAGGCATTAGTGATGAAATAGCTTTAAAATATTCATGTTTAAATAGAATTTACTGAGATAATTATTTTTAAAAATATCTAAGAAATTAAAAAAAAATAACTGCAGATAAGCATGACTCTTGTTGTTCAAATAAACCACATTTTAATAAAATTCCTTCATTTTCCAGCATCATTAGAGTACAAAATCCCCCCCCCTCCTCTTTTCTGCAGAATAACCAGATTGGATATGGCAAGGAGGAAGGATATTCAGACACTTTTTTCATCATTTTTGCAATAATAATTTTGCAAATTTCTTAGATTTTCAATGTATTTTCTGCTAAAATATATTTTACAGTAATCTCAATTAAATTTCCTACTAGTAATCTATAAGTTTTCCCCAAACTATAATTTTTATATCAAACCAGCACTGATTACAGGACTGAAATTGGCTTTGTTGCTGGATTAGGCCCCTTAATTAAAAACAAAGTAACCTAATTACTTAACAGCAGTCTAATTTTGTTATAAATTATTCAATCAACTCTAATTTACACAAATTTGAAAGAGGATTAGTCAATCTGTTCCAATGTCTGCACTCATAAAATAAATGGATTTAAATGAATTTCTCAAACTGCAAGGGGGATATTCATATGTTCTGTGTATTGATGATGCCCATAAACATCAATATTGTATTATTTACAATATTCACAGTAAATTTCAGCAGAAATATTTACTTAAAATTATTTACATGTACATTTATTGAAAATATGAGAGCTAGGGCAAAAAATTTAGCATTTTTTCACCATGTGCAGCCCCCATTGTGGGCCTCAATTTACCCTAACCCTCTATTTTTTTAAGAAATAGTAAAAACTAATTAAAATATGATCTCAATGCCAAAAAAATAGGAACTGATTGATTTTTTTGCTGTAATCAATGTTTTTCCATGAAATACATACCTATTCTATAGGACAAACACCACTAAATGTTTTCCCATAGACTTCCATACAAACTTGAGCCTCTGTTACTCATACATATATTGAATTTCGGGCAAATGACCTTTTTGTCGTGAAAGTTCGAGATATTGGAAAACAAAACATGACAGAAAAAATATACCGTCACGCGGCACTTTTACTTTCAATTTCCATTTGTTTACAACAAGGTGCGTTTGACACCAAATGAAAATCTCTAACCAAAGGGCACCCCTCCTTTCAAATTTTTACCTGTAACTTCTACATATCTCAAAGAAACCCAAGTCTTGATATTACATTTTTATCAACTTTATTTCACTTGTCAAATACATATCAAGTCTTTTCTCTTATTGACCAATCACGCGCCAGGTAGCATTTTCTCCTCCGCACAACTTTGGGTGTCCAAAATGTCTGCGCCCATGTATTTGTTTATGTAGGGGTTTTTCCTACTCAA
This sequence comes from Saccostrea cuccullata, assembly GCF_032062105.1. Lineage (NCBI taxonomy): Eukaryota > Metazoa > Mollusca > Bivalvia > Ostreida > Ostreidae > Saccostrea > Saccostrea cuccullata. The sequence goes on from NW_026919885.1 coordinate 12,418, forward strand.
AGACGGTTAGAGCCTGTTTTCTCTTGGCCTCGCAAATGAAAACAGTATGGAAAAAGAAGACTTAAGGAAATGTTCAATTTGTCTCGAGGAATATAAAACACCACGCTATTTACCTTGCTTACACACTTTTTGTCAGGAATGTTTATCATCCCATATTTTGTCCGAATGTCAAGCTAAGGAGAACCCTGTGGGATTTGATTGTCCACTATGTCGAAAATTTGTGCCTTCTCCTTGTTTGTCCGAAAATTTCTCTGAATGGTGTAAACATCTTCCGAAGAATGAATTGTTAGAAAAAATTTACAGTTTGACTGAAAGTTGTAAAATATGTGAAGCATGTCAGCGATTCAACGAGGAGGAGGCAGCAAGCAACTATTGTCTGAACTGTTCCGAAGCTCTTTGTGATAACTGTACAAAATGTCATCGAAAAAGTCGCGCCTCTGAGGATCACAAGATTTCTCCTGTTGACGAGATAAAAGATGCTTATCTACATGAGATGTCGAAAACATCAACATATATAACGTGTTCTAAACACAAAGATAGACCAATAGAATTATATTGTAATGATCACGAGGAGCCATGTTGTACCATGTGTTGCTCTACAGACCATAGAAAATGTGAAAGCGTGGAGACTGTTGAAGAAAAAGCAGAGAAGATCAGATGCAGTGGATCAGTGGATGTTTTATTACAAGATATCAGAAAATTTTAGGAAAAGCTCTTCGAGGTGAAAATCAAACAAGAAAGTAATATCACCGAAATAGAAGATAATACAGATAGGATGACAGAGGAAGTTCAAAAGCTAAAAGGAAGTATTATTCAGCATGTTGAAAGACTTGAAAGTGAATATTTAGATGAAATGTCAAAACTAACAAAACAGTGTAAAGAAAAACTTACATTGAATATCCAGGCGTTGCAGGATAGAATGAATTTAATGAAGCATTGTATCACAAATTTAGAGAGTGCAAAAGATCTACAGGGCATCAATTTCTTGGCAGAGTTCCAAACAGCAGAAAAAACACTAGGCCATATCAAGAAAAGCAAATTTAAGGTATCTGGTTTTACCATGGAGTCAGACATAGATGCTGGATTCAAAGCTTTCACAAACCTTTCAAAAATAGGAAAGTTAGCTATTATTGAGACAGAAAGAAATGTTGAAGGGGAATTTGATGTTAAGAATCTAAATCTGGAATTATGTCAGGAGATAAAATTACCACACACGACTACCAGAAGTTTAATGTTACTTTCTATCAGCGAAATGTTTATTCCAGACTGGAAAAATACAAATATTTTTGAGTACAACAGAAACAATGAAACATGGAGTTTTCAACGAAAAGTAAAAATCGGACAAAAAACATTTGACATCAAGCGGAAAGATAATGTCCTTTTTGTATCTTGTCCAGACTGTAGAGTGATAAAAGTTATTTCATTTTATAATTTTGAAAACATTCGTACACTCAGTGTTAGCCGTAGGTGTTTAGGACTTTCAATTCAGAATAATTTTCTATATGCTGCTTGTTACGATTCTATTATCAAAATGGACACTGCAGGAAATGAGTTGAAAATCATAGCGACCGATGGCGGTGTTTACTTTGTCGTTGTCACAAAGAAAGGACATATTGTATACAGCAATTGTAGGACATCAAAAGTGACTGCTATAACAGATGAAGGTAGCATTGCCTGGACATATAGTCACTCCTCACTTCAGCACTCTTATGGCCTTCACATTGACTGTGATGATATCATTTATGTGGCTGCAACAGAAAGTGACAATGTCCATGTATTATCAAATGAAGGATGTCTACTGAGGATTTTTGAGAATATACCAAAGCCTTTGTATTTCATTCTCAATAATGAGAGGAATGTTTGTTGTGTGAGCACCAGAGAAAACGTTTCTACTTGGGAAACACGCGTTCAGATTTATATGATAAAGTAGTTCTTAGAGTATGTAAAAATAAATACATGTAATTACCGTATCAGAAATGTATGTAGTGAATTTGCTTCATTGTATTAATTAAAGTATAAATTATTGTTCTGCATTTTGACATTGTTTGATTTGATTCAAGGTGTAAAGAATTAGATATAGGCTGTTCTTCGAAACGACTAAACTCACTAAACAGGTAGCACAGTCAATCAAGCCAGTCAATCAGTCTATTTACGCTTAATTAAATTCAAAATAATTTATCCAACAGTAATACACAAATATAAACCTTTTAAATGGTGCTTATTTCAACTGATATTTATTTTGCTATGTAGCTGCAGAACTGTAGCTCTCCGAAAAAAAAATATTTTGACAGACTGGAGAGCTACAGTGCCACCAATTGTAAAAACTGTATATTTATTGCGCACAAAAAGTTGCCCTTAGTTCTGGATTAATTCATCCAAATATTTACCTCAATCGCGAAAAGGAGACTTCAATACATTCCTTACTTCTCTATCAAGTACTCAGACTCGTAGTTGACATCTGCAAGTGCGCTGGACCGAATTAACTTGCAAACCAACATGGCAGCATAAATAAACGAAATTTTAAATGATCTCAATTTCAGGGCCTGGAGGGCTATTTACAACAATTATAAAGAATGTGTTGTTATGGAAACAGTGAAAGAATATGTTAGGAACACATGGTTAGTAATATTTTGAGATGACAGTTTAAAATCACGGAGAATTAAATCGAGAAACGGCGCACTTTTTTGTGCGCAATAAATATACCCGCGTAAAATCCGCCTTTTTATGCGCCCGGATCGCTAGATCCGAGGCTTATATAATTGTTTTTGTCCTGTCTGTCTGTCTGTCTGTCTGTTTGTTTGTTTGTTTGCAAACTTTAGCCTTCGCCACAACTTTTGAACCATGAAATTCCACTTATTAAGCTCTTTCAAATGACACCAAGGTCAATGACCTTGTGACCTTCAGTGTGGCCAATATGCTAAAAATAGTTTTTTTCTGCAAACTTTAACCTTCGCCATAATTTTTTAACTATGAAAGATATTTGGTTTGCATATTCTACTAATCAAATTCTTTCAAATGACACCAAGGTCAATGACCTTGTGACCTTGACTGTGACTTATATGATAAAAATAGCTTTTTTCGAACTTTGTTGCCACCGGGCTCACAGTGTTTCACAAACACATCTTGTTGAATGCTTGTTTTATTGTGTGTTAATACATAATAAAGAATATTTATATGATAGTCTGTAAATACTTATTAAATATTAAATTTGTATATAATAACATAATAAAGAAAGAGAGGCGAAAAAAGTGTACTGAAGTTAATCTATCCTAATGTCTCTCAACAGCTTCGTTAGCGCTCCATTCCAAGCAATCTTTGCTATTAAATCTTGGAAGCTGCAGCCAATCACAGCTTATAGTCCTTCCAACATTCCATTCTAGAATTGACCAATCAGAGCGCTTGCCCCTTCCAAGATTCAATTCTAGTCCCTGACGTCAGTGACCTCATTTTCAGCAAGCGACAGACAGAGGCAGGCGACGAAGAAAAGTCCTGAGGCGATTACCAAGCTAATCGCTCTTATTAAGCTGATCTAATTATTACATATCCATGTAGATTGACCTTTATTCGGTAAGTGTGCAATACTTGCATAAAAATTGCAGAATTTGCACCCGAATCATGATCCTCAAATTTGTGGAAAATTTCCACGGTGTTCATCATTGTCAAATTTGCTTAATTTTATAATTAAAATGTTCTGAAAGTTGATTGAAATGGAACTTGACATAATATTATTTAACTTGATAAGCAAAATAGCAATTCTTGTTCTTAAAACGTTAAAATTGAAGGTAAAATCTAGTGATGAAGTCCCGAAGAATTCGCTTTTTATCGTCCCAACGAAGAGCTTAATATGTGTGTAATAGTTTGTTGTTACAATTTTAATGCTAATTAAACT
>NW_026919886.1:0-16401 GCF_032062105.1 Saccostrea cuccullata
TTTAAGATAGTAAAGCTGCATTAGTATGAATTATCTAATGTTTCTGACACAAAAATTCTGATATTGATCAATGGGAATCCTAAACCTGTACCCGTTTTATTTTACTATTTAATAGACTTAAGTACATAAAGGTAAAATTAGAATTTCGTGACACTAGTTTTTTTCCTGTAAAAGATATGTGATTAACATAAATGCTGTCATATATTAGAGTAAAATGTTGATATATTGTAAAACAACGTGATCATACATAGTTATATGTTTTCTTAAACGTTGATACAAGCTCTCTAAAATAATGACGTGCTACCTAAGCTGCAAATTCTACAGAAAGTTTCAATTGATAAAATCCTGGTCCATCCGCCTGTCTATCAAGCATTCTTCTGGTCTCTTCTTGGATCAGTTTCATAGTTTGGAATATGGTAGATTTATAAGAAGAAAGCTTTCGACTGTCAATCTTTGCGCCCATTTGGGATGAAAGAAACTTTTAGCACAGAACACTGGTTCTAAGAAATTGCTTTTCATTTTTACAAGTCTTCTTTTAATTGTGAAGATGAGGGGTTACCTGAAAAAGTGCATTAAAGATGACGTTTACTCAGGTTTCAGATGAAAGAAAGGAAATTTCATAAAGAACAATAAGTAGAATCAAAAAGAGTTTTAAATGGATGAAATGATCAAGTTTTAACCCAATATCAATTTAGAGATATAATATTTACGGTATTATTTGAAGAAAATATGCAAGAACAGAAAGCAACACATGTATGTGGCAATGTAGAGGATATTCGGACTAATTTTGTTTTTATTTTTGCCAAAAAATCATTTCTTGTAATATCAATTACAAAGTAAAGGATACATGTATTTTAAAACATCATTTTGCAAAAATATTTTAAGTGTTAAAGCTCATGAGTTTGTTCAAAGAGGCCTTATAGGTCACCTGAGTATCATATGACAACTTTCCAACAATTGAATTGGTTTGTGTTTTAAATCAAAGGCCATGAAATTCAAAATTTTAAAGAATTAATGTATTTTTACTATATAATCAATAGTGCCCCACCCTACACCAGAACCCCTAAGGCCATGAAATTTACAATTTTGGAAGAGGCACTCTTATTCAACATAACTATGTACTTGGTTAGTTTGTTGAATATCCAGGAGCAGAGAAAAAGATTTTCAAAGAATTCATGCATTTTCACAATATAATTAATAGAGCCCCGCCCCAACATTAGAACCCCTGACCCCGGGGTCATGAAATTTACAATTTTGGAAGAGGCAGCCTTATTCAACATAACTATGTAATACTATTTGGTTTGTTTATTAAATACTCAGGAGCAAAGAAGATTTTCAAAGAAATAAATGCATTTTCACTTTATAATCTATATAGCCCCGCCCTAGCACCTAAGAACCCCTGACCCTGTGGCCATAAAATACACAATTTTGGAAGAGGCAGCCTTATTCAACATAACTATGTACTTGGTTAGTTTGTTTAATACCCAGGAGCAGAGAAGACGATTTTCAAAGAATATATGCATTTTCACAATATAATTAATAGAGCCCCGCCCCAACATTAGAACCCCTGACCCCGGGGTCATGAAATTCACAATATTGGAAGAAGCAGCCTTATTCAACATAACTATGTATTTGGTTTGTTTATTAAATACCCAGTAGAAAAGAAGAAGATTTTCAAAGACATAATGCATTTTCACTTTATAATCTATAGAGCTCCGCCTAACCACCTAAGAACCCCTGACCCTGAGGCCATGAAATTCACAATTTTGGAAGAGGCAGCCTTATTCAACATAACTATGTATTTGGTTTGTTTATTAAATGCCCAGGAGCAAAAAAGATTTTAAAAAGAAAAATGCATTTTCACTATAAAATCTATATAGCACCGCCTTAGCACCTAAAAGCCCCTGACCCTGGGGCCATGAAATTCCCAATTTTGGACTAGGTAGCCTCATTCAACATAACTATGTACTTAGTTAGTTTATTTAATGCCCAGGAGCAGATAAGAATATATTCAAGAAATAATGCATTTTCACTATATAATCTCTTTAGCCACGCCCTAGCACTAGAACCCCTGACCCCAGAGCTATGAATTTAACAATTTTGGTAGAGGACTCAATTTTGATTACAATCATGCAGACAGTTTGACTGCTTGATGTCCAGGAGTAAAGAAGAAGATTTTTAAGGATTGCATTAATTTTAGTGGTTTCGGCCCCACGGGGGGCAGGGACCATGAAATTCACAATTTTGTCCCCGTTCACTCATACATGCTTTATGCCAAATTTGGTTGAAATTTGTTGAATGGTTGCAGAGAAGAAGCTGAAAATGTTCAAATGTTAACGCATGACGACGGGCGAAAACGGATAGCAATAGGTCACCTGTTTACTCAGGTGACCTAATAAGTTTATTGCTCAAATCTATAGTAGTTTATTTTATAGGAAGCAACGTTGTTCCATTCCTATAGCTATTGTATTTTATCATTTAAAGAGTGTTGTTGCTTGTGAAATTTTGTGAGGAAAAGATTTTTTTTTATTTTTAGTAGCCAAGGCAACACCATTCGTCGAAATAAATCAAAAACCGATAAATATCTTAAATGTAGTCTACTTGTGTACCAAGTTATATTAAAATCAGACCAAAATTGTAGGAGTAGTAATTTGAAAAAAATGGTTACAGACAGACTGACACATTACTATCGCATAAGCTCCTTTGGTCAGACCAGTAGAGCTAAAAATTGGTCATAGTGTGAACAAGCTAATTCAGAGAATTCGTGTCCCCCGCTTAGGGAAAAAGTCGGCTCCCCCTGACTGAATTTGTAGAATTATTAAATGTATACATGTATACTGAAGGAAATAAAATACATGTATGTCAATATGCATATAAAGATTTGATTGCTTATTCTTTATTATGTGTATAGAAGATTTTTTTATATGGAATATTTATCACACTGTAATGATGATTTTATAACCTCATAAATTTTTCATTTCACATGCTGAATACTATCATTTAGTTTAAAAAAAAAGTATTTAAAAAAAAAAAAGGAAAGAAAGGTTCGACCGAGATTCGATCCCGGGACCTCTCACATTTGAAGCGAGTGGCATAACCACTAGACCACGGAGTCGCTTTACCTGGTGTGAAGTATATGCAGAACTGAAGTCACATACATGTATATATTCATGTTTTCATGTTCGGTATTCTCAAAATTTTACACAATCCATGGTGTTTGATTTATTTAGCCTTTATTAAACAGTTCTAATAGATGTAATAAGAACATAAAGTCCGCCGAGAACCTGTTTTATACGCAATAACTCTCCTCATGCCCCTGCGCTAAAAATAGCGACAATTAATACTATAAATACTAATAAAACAAACGGGGCGGGGCACTTTGAGAGGGGCTAGAGACGTCCTAGGGAGTTTTGGTATAAAATTACATTGCATAAGCTCAAAATCTTCTTGAAATATCGCCCGGAAATGATAGTGTTACACACAGACAGAATGTATAAATTTACGACCTTGAACTTTGACCTTTTGACCTCAAAATCAATAGGGGTCTTCTTTAGGCCACAGGGAGTTGTTATGTAAATTTTCATTGCAATAGCTCAAATGGTTCTAGAGATATCGTGTGGAAACGAAAGTATTTTAACAGACAGAATTTGCTTATTTATGACCTTGACCTTTGATCTTTTGACCTCAAAATCAATAGGGGTCTTCTTTAGTTCATAGGGAGTTGCTATGCTAAATTTCATTGCAAAAGCTCAAAGGGTTCTCGAGATATCGTGTGGAAACGAAAGCGTTACAGACAGACAGAAAGACGGACGGACGGACGGACAGACGGACGGACGGACGGACAAACCCAAATTAATATCCCCCACTTTTCAAGCGGGGGACAAAAATTAGATTTTGATTTTCATCCACGGGGACATATATGGAAGTCTAGGTGCAGAAATGGAGCTTTCCGAAAAAAAAATATATTGCCAGACTGGAGAGCTACAATTCCCTATTTATTTTCCATAACTTTGAACCCCCAACTCGAGAGAAGACAACTACGAGAAAACTTGATAGAGGAGTACGGACATTTTTGAGATTTAGCTTTTTTGCATTTGGAGAAATTAATCAAGAATTGAGTGTACTTTTGTGAGCAGTAAATATGTAAATTGAAATATGTAAGAGGAATAGCATTTTCAACACATTTCAGAGAAATTTCTATATTTAGTTACCATGGCAACATCGTTCATCGTAATCAAAAACCGATAAATAGAATTATGTACATGTATCTCAGTGTAGTCTAATTTATTGAAATCAGACAAAAACTCTTAGAAGAATAGCACTTTTTAAAGTTTAAATTGTTTACAGACAGGCCGTAAGCTAGACAAACGGACAGACAACGGACACCTTACTATCACATGAGCTCTTCTAGTCTTCTTCTTGTAGTGCGAGATGGTAGTTCATTCCGTTCTTTCCCATACATTTTTGGTACTTCATGGATTACAGGTCCAACCTTTACATGCTTGCAACCTTCAAATCAGTCAGATTCATGATCTATTTGACGGCTTCATTTGCATATTCCTTTTTAGTACATGTATCATCATCCAGAAGTAAAATCCTGTCGCTACTATCAGCTAATAAATCTTTTAGGTATTGCAAACTAAATTTCAATTCATCATTTCTGTCCTTCAATTGCTTGTTGACTACCTTTAATTATAAGTGATCTATTTGATGTTGGATAGTTCTTTTTCCAAATTCGTCCTTTCTAATGTCTCTTAGCACGTAAATAGCTCGATAATATGCACATTATAGGTAATAAACTTTCTTTCACTTCTGGCAATTCTTCATTTTCAAGGTTACCTTCATCTAACCCAATCTTCTTCAGGAAATCCATTGTTTCAACGGTTTTGCACTAATATGTTTACTAATTGTAAAAATTTTAGCTATCGCTTCTTAAAAGTACAGCTTCAGATATGACAAGGAAAATACAGTTTCATTCATATATAATCCATTAGTATTTGTCCCTAACGTTCCTGTAATAAATGTCTGTGTTTTCCTGCTCATTTATGGTAAACTGTCTTGTTTCTTGTTAAATGTGATTAGAGTTTGAAATTGTCTAGTATTCATAGAGATACTACATGAATGTCCAGTGTGAATGCTTCCTAGACATACAGATAGACTTTTTCCAATCTTCTCAGTGCTAAAATCGACTTTCAAAGACTTTTCCCTTTTAATGGGTCCCAATATTCTCTGTGAAAGTGATTCAGAATCAAAATGTAATTCGTAAAAAACCAAGAGGCCCACGGGCCTTATAGGTCACCTGAGCATTATGTAACAACTTTCCAGCAATTGAACTTGGTTCGTGTTTAATCCAAAAGCCATCAAATTCACAATTTTGAAAGAGGCTTATAATTATTATACACTTAGCATGCTAACTTTCGTTACATAATACCCAGAGGTGGATCAGAGTAACAAAGAGAAAATGCATTTCCACTTTATAATCACCAGTTGTGCACCCCATCCCACAGAAACCACTGACCCTGCGGCCACATATTTAGAAATTTTGGAAGTTTTATCATAAATTTTATTTCATCATAAATGGTTGATTAATACCAAAGAGCAGATTTCAAAGCATTAATTTATTTTCAGACAAAGTAACACCCCCCTCCACCGTACCTCTGACTCAGGAGCCCTGAATTTAACCATTTTGAATGAGGCACCTTTCTTCATTATAAATATGTAATTAGATCAATGGCATATTAACCAGGAGCAAAGGCAAAGATTTTCAAAGAATTCATGCATTTCACTATATAATCAATAGAGCCCCACCCAAACACCAGAACCCCTGACCGAGGGGCCCTGAAATTCACAAATTGGGAAGAGACAGCCTTATTCAACATAACTATGTACTTGGTTAGTTTATTTAATGCCCAGGAGCAGAGGAGAAGATTTTTAAAGAATTAATGTATTTTCACTATATAAAACATAGAGCCCCACCCTACCACCAGAACCTCTGACCCAGAGGCCCTGAAATTCACCAGTTGGGAAGAGGTAGCCTTATTCAATATAACTATGTACTTGGTTAGTTTATTTAATGCCCAGGAGCAGAGAAATTTGTTTTTGAAGAATTAATGTATTTTTACTATATAATCAATGGAGCCCCGCCCTAACACCAGAATCCCTGACCCAGGGGCCATGACATTCACAATTTTGGAAGAGACATTCTTGCTCATCATAACTTTGTACTTGCTTAGTTTATTTAATACCCAGGAGCAGAGAAGAGACTTTCAAAGATTTTACGCAATGTCACTATATAATCAATAGAGCCCCGCCCTAACACCAGAACCCCTGACCCTAGGGCCATGAAATTTACAATTTTGGAAGAGCCATTCTTGCTCATCATAACTTTGTACTTGGTTAGTTTATTTAATACCCAGGAGCAGAGAAGAAGATTTTCAAAGATTTTATGCAATGTCACTATATAAACAATAGAGCCCCGCCCTATCACTAGAACCCCTGACCCAGGGGCCATGAATTTCACAATTTTGGTAGAGGCAGCCTTATTAAACATATCTATATAATTGGTTAGTTTATTAACTGCCCAGGAGCAGATAAGAAAATTTTCAAAGAATTAATGTATTTTCACTATATAATCTATTTAGATCCGCCCTAGCACTAGAACCACTGACCCAGGGGCCATGAATTTCACATTTTGGTAGAGGACTCAATGCCGATTACAATCATGACAACAGTTTATAATTAACTGCTTGATGTCCAGGAGTAAAGAAGATTTTTAAAGATTGCATTAATTTTAGTGGTTTTGGCCCCACCCCTCAGTCCCCAGGGGGGCAGGGACCATGAAATTCCCAATTTTTGTTCCCCTTCACCCATAAATGCTTAATACCAAATTTGGTGGAAATTGGTTCAGCGGTTTCAGAGAAGAAGCTGAAAATGTTTAAAAGTTTACGACCGATTGACGACGAACGAAGTACGACGACGGACGAAAACAGATAGCAATATGTTACCTGAGTGACTCGGGTGACCTAAAAAAGTGTGACCAAAAATCATAAACAGCACTTTTAAGGTGTTCAACTGTTGTTGGATAAAAACTTATTTTTATCCAACAACAGTTGAACACCTTCTTCAACAGTTGAACACCTTATGAATAATAACCTTTTGGTTTCTTCGTCTGTGTCCTTTTGGTCTCTTCCTCTGTGTAGTGTGTTATGGTATTTTGAATGCTGAAACTTTTAACAAACTTCGTAAAGAAAAATACATATAAATGAAATATAAAGGAAGACTTTTGTGAAAAGCACGGTGTTGATGAAAATTACATGTACTAATGTTTTGGTGACAAAATATGTAATTCTAAAGCCAAATGAATTAAGATACTTCTACCTATTTGATTAATGTCCCTTTATTATCAATTTAAAAGCTATTATAAATTTATATTAGGTAATATTAATTATAACACCCATGTTGAAGTACACTGTTTCGTTTCAGGGTCGTGTTTTTATGTATATGGCTTCAGGTTCAAAAATATCAACAGTTCAAAAATGTCATGCCCTAAATTACATATAAAATGTTTCGTCATTAAGAATGTATATATATTTTATAACAAAATTAACGACTGATATTGCATCTACAATGTATCTAGGATGCTAATGTTGGAGAGATAATTAAATGAGAATCAAATGGTTTTGCTGAAGATCAAAGAACTTTGGGACTTGAAAGAGAAATAAAGTCAGGATATTGACAAGGACCGAAATAAATGACGAGTAAATAATGATTTATGACCTTCAAATTGTAATTAAGAGGTGAAGTGTTTACATACGAGATGACACAATCATGCAAAACGCTAGATTTATTTTAAGAATTATTAATGTTCAAACTGACCCCTTTTCACTTAATCGTCAATTCAATTCGGTACAGTTATCTTTTTAACAAAAATATCCATTTAATTTATTACCTGCATAGGTAAATATAACATGTAAAAGTAGATACGAAGAAGTGATCACGTACATGTATATAACAGTATAATTTTTAAAAATTCCTGAGAGCATAAACTTAAAGTTTTCCAAGTACAATGTATATGCAGTAATACTTGTATTCTTGTTCCCTGTCGTTGATCCAAGTTTCTGATCATCCTTCATGCTTTACTTCTAATAATTCTAGTAAAACTCGTGATTATTTCTAATTGCGTCTTGACACAACTTTTTTTCTAAAGCAAAAATACAGACACACCCTTACACACTTTTTTTTTCAAAGTTTATGTAAAAAAGAAACAACCCGAGTAATTTTCACCTTTTTAAATTTTTATTAACCTTTTCTCGTTTTTAGCTCACCGGAGCCGAAGGCTCAAGTGAGCTTTTCTGATCGAAATCTATCTGTTGTCTGTCGTTGTTTTCGTAAACTTTTCACATTTTCATCCTTACGTTGCGGGTTAGGATCCCACTGTTGGGGTTGAGACCGGTTCTCCGGATGAGACCGTATAATTCGAGGTCCCGGTTCGCAGTACGTGCTGGCACGAAGAAGATCCCACAATGCATAATAGACCAGAGTGCCGAGCATAGGTCTTCACCGGCAAGTGGTGGCGTCTGCATTTGAGTGAAAAATTCTCGAGAGACGTTAAACAACATACAATCAAGAACCACTGGGCCAATTTCAACCAAACTTGCCATAAAGTATCCTTGAGAAAAGGGAATTAAAGTTTGTTCAAATGAAGGGCCATACCCTCCTCAAAGTGGAGATGATTACGAAATAGCGAAAATTTGATGTCATCATTGAAAAATCTTCTCTAAACCAATGGGCCAGGAAAAAATAAATCTTCAGAGGAATCATTGTCAGGTAGTGTAGATTCAAATTTGTCCAAATCATGACCCCCGGGGTAGGGTGGAGCCACAATGAACGATCAAGCTTTACATGGGAATATATAGGAAAAATCTTCAAAGATATGCTCAAGAACAGCAAAATCTTGATTGATCATATTTACATGGAAGCAAATAAATAAAGGTGGTGTAGATTCAAGTTTGTTCAAATCATGTCCCCGAGAGGAAGGGCTGGGCCACAATGTGCGATCAAAGTTTAACAAATATATAGGGAAACTCTTTTTTTCTCAAGAATAGTAAAGCTATGATTGGTCATATTTATATGGAAGCGTCCTCAGGTGGTGTAGATTTAAGATTGTTAATCAAATCATGACACCCGGGGTAGGGTAGGGCCACAACGAACGATCAAAGTTTTACATGGGAATATATAGGTAAAATCTTCTCAAGAACAGCAAAGCCATGGTTGATCACATTTATATCGAAGCATCCACAGATAGTGTATATTTAAGTTTGTTCTAATCATAATCCCCGGAGGTAGGGTAGGTCACATTATGAAAAGGCACAGTTAGTCAAAAAAAATAAATAAATTATGTTCATATCCTTATACAGTGTAGATTCAATTTTGTTCAAATCACAACCATCCCTCTCCTTTTGGGGGTAGGTCGGGACCACTTATGCATTTAAGCTTTTCAATACTAAACTGATTGTTTTGCTTTTTTCGTAGCCAATGCTCATGTGAGCGATGTGACCCCTGGGCCTCTTGTTATTTCATCTATTTAAAAGTCTGTTTAAGAAATTATACTGTGTTAATTGAATTCGTCCCGTTTTATTCGCTCGAGGCCAACAACTGCAAAAATGCTGCTTCGTTTATCCGTTTTCACAATGCTTCAGTCTGTAGCGCTCTGCTTTTGAATCAAGACCAGTTAAATGTAATTTGAAATAAAGTACATTTAACAGGTCATGCTTAAATTCTTGATTATAAATAGTAATGGAGAGTCAATCAAAGCTTATACAGAGCATTTAGATTGATTTTGCTCCATGGGCCGTGCGCCGGAGTACAAAGTCACTGGCAGAAATAGTACATGTATATAACTTCTGTGTTGTAACTGTATTTTTCAGTTCGAGAATCGCAATTTTAGACTCCCTCTTGGTATAACGATTGGTAAAATCCTTCTCGTTTATCATAGACTGGACCCAGAAACTGGCAGAAAAGCATATTTCTTTCCTGGCTGTAACTTTGCAATGAAGAATCACTTGAAACGTATTCTTGGTAGAAAGATCGTTTATGATCTGAGGATGTGTCACAAACTTGAACAGGTCATTCCTGCAAGTTTAAGGTATCTCTATAAGATTCATTACAGTAAAATAATTTTCTGAAGAAATACAAGTTCTGTTTACACAAAGAAACCTTCTTTGCTGTCGCATTAACAGCTTTCAACCTGTGAAAAGTTACTAACCCCCAACCCCCCCCCCCCCCCCAAAAAAAAAGTGCTGGAAGAACACTAGATGGTTAATTTTAATTTATGTCTTAGAAATTACAGTAGTTTGTTTAAGGTAAAGAAAGACTGAAGTTTAATCATTTATTGGATTAATTTTTAGTAAAGGATGAGAGATGGTTAAATGGTACACTCTAAAAAAAGTTTTACTTGTTGTTTTTAAAATAAGATATTAGATTAAGAAAAACTAGTAATTATTAGTAATCCATTTAGTCAGAATAGAAAGTAAATGACTATCATGGTTAGTAATTGTAAACATAATTAGTAATAAGGATGAATTCATTTACTTATAAAATGATTTACTAAGTATCAATAGAATTACTTACATTATAGGAATTGTATTACTTTAAGTTAGTAAATGAACTACTCATTTTTGTTAAATTATTATTACTTAATTTAGAGATAATATGCTTTCTATTTACTAAATTTTATGAATTATTAATTACTAAGTAAATGTAATTCTGAAATTAAGAAATACTTATCATATTTACTAAAATCGACATTATTTACTAGAAACACTGCGAGGTACCGACCCTCTGACATGTGAGTACTACTCACAGATTTATTTATTTATTAGAGTTCCCTATTTGGCCCCTCTAAATAGTTTAATAGAAGAAATCTACTTCTAATGGAAACAATTATACTTTCTATTTCTTTTGCCAGTTTGCTTGTAATTGTTTTATTATATATAACAATATAACATTTGATTCCAACTTCGAAAGTCTTAAAAATTGGATAAGTTGTATCTTTTTATGGACCATTTTAAAAATGGTTAAACATTTCAAGTACTTAATATCGCATTTTTATTAGTGTGACTATTTTTTCACATGAAGGTATATTTAGAAGAAAGATAACTCCTTCTCACAGGCAAATAGTGATTAGACTACCATATTTAAGTAATTACTGATATGAATTTTCCTTGATTTAGTAAATAAATTTTTGTTTTCTTATATGCAAATCTAAATTATTGGGATTTCTTGATATCTCCAAGGTCAAAATGTCAAGGATATTGGTACCTAATGAAAGATCTTGCCACAAAAAATACATATTTGAAATATGGAAACACTTGCCTCAACCCTTCAGAAGTTATGGTCAAGGTTACCAATTTTGAAATGTAGGTCAAACTCCAAGGTCAAGGATAAAGGGACAGATTTGGTGGTACCCAAAGAAGGTCTTGTCACAAGGATGAACTATGTAAAGTATGCATGCACTAACCCTAATCCATTTACAGTCAAGGTTTGCTTTTTAAAAGTGGGTCAAATTCCAAGGTCAAGGGGTCAGAGTTCTTGGTATCCTATGAATGGTCTTCTCAAAATGATTACATATATGTAAGTATGAAAGCACTATTCCTTACCGTTCAAAAGTTATGGCCAAGGTTAAAGTTTTTTTTTCACAAGGATGGAAATTTCCAGGGTCAAAGTCAAAATTTCATAGTTGCTGGTATTCAATGAAAGTTCTTTCAACAAAAAATATATATGTGAAGTATAAATGTCCTGGTATTTACTGTTCAAAAGATTTGGATAAAGAATAAGTTTGGAATTTTTGTGTATAAGTGAGTCAAATTTCAAGGTCAAGGTCAAATTTGGTGATACTCAAAGAAAGGTCTTGTCAAAAGGAATACACGTGTGAAATATGAAAGTCATAGCTCCGCTAAATCAAAAGTTATGGGCAAGGTTAAAGTTTCTGCAGATAAACAGACAAACAGAGAGACAGCTAGACAGACAGACATGCACGACAAAAACTATATACCCCCGAAACTTCGTTTACGGGTGCATTAAAATATTAATTATATAGTAAATAGTAGTAAAATGTAAGTAAAGACCAAGTAATGTTTTTACTTATATACACAAATTTAAGTAAATATAAATTACTAAGTAAAACGTTTTAGTGTGTAAGTAAAACAATTCTTTAAAATACAAAAATCAAGTAAAACTTTTGAATCTAGTAATTGACATATATTTCAGTAATTGATTTTAATTTTTAAGTAAATGCTTAGTAATTATCTATTACTTATCTTTGTTATTTCAAGTAAAAAATGACTACTAAGTAAAACTTTTTTAAGAGTGTATTTATTCTCAGCTGGGGAAGAGATGTGTCCATTATAAGGCAATTTGTTATGAAAGATCGCCAAGTTAAAATATTAAAGTTATATATCTTGAGAATATTATAATAATAAAATATCCAAAATATCTTTTACTTTAGTTTTTAAACATTTCAAATATGATTTTTTTTTAAAAGAAACTCGGATGCTTGTGAAACGCCACCGACCATGTCACGTGACCTGGGTAATATGATTTGCGCATGTGTAAAGAGGTGAATATTCAAATTTTCAAAAATAAATACGAGATATTCCTTCTTGAAAATTATTTAATAAGTTTGTGAACTTTAAAATCACCCCTCATATAGAGCATATAGATCATTTTCTTCCAGTTAAAAATATTATCTTTCAAAACCAAGCTCTAAAAAATAACCACTTTTTGCTGTGAGAAAAATGTGGATATTAATGCATTTCTTTGTCAACATTTACAGTTAAAGATTTCATGTGGTCTTTTTTTATTAAAGCATTATTTCGAAAATGAAAAAAATATAGTTATAAAATACCTGTGTCATGACAATATCTCTGTTATCGTTTGAAATGGAAATAATATCACTTCTATATCAGGATATTAAATCTTCACGGACAAATCTCCTTAATGCACATTATACACCTGCTATCTTTATAGGCTCAATGTTTTAATCCCCATCACAAAGAACAGATAACATTTTTGACCCAGTAATACTTTATGATGTTCGGTTCTAGTCAAGTCTGCTTATTATTATAATATTTAGGTAAAAAATGTTGACAAGGTCCCGTTAAAATTACATAAATGTATGTCTTATCTAAACGTTTTTTCCCATTTACTCTGATGTTCAAATGGGAAATTTGTGGGCAATGCAAAATATGAAGGCAAACAAGCGAAGACTTTAATTCGAATGGGAAATCGTGACATAAAATTGTATAAAGATCTTATCTTAACTAATGTTTGAATTTATGAGCAATAAATGGATGTTTCAAGTGCGTGTGTGTACTGTATGTGAGAGAGAGAGAGCTCAGAGACAGAGGATGGGGAAACAAATTGGCAAAAGAAGATTGATTGTTTAACGTCCCTCTCGAGAAGTTTTTCACTCATATGAAGACGCCACTATTTGTCGGTGGAGTGCTACAAATTCTGACATAATTGGCACTTACCGCCGACGAGCAGTGAGGGATCTTTTTCATGCCAATACCTACACAGTACTGCGGCATGGGACCTCGGTTTATACGGTCGTATCCGAAGGGCTGGTCTCCACGTCCCACAGTGAGATTCGAAACCGCGAAGTAGGGATCATGTCCTTACTTCGCAACTCTAGAGCACACGCTCTAATAACTTTACTACTTGTAATGAAGGAAATTGAATACACTGTACATTACCCTGAATATGGTGAAATAATTGATATTTTCCAATTTGCTTATTTCCACCGTATTATATTTCCCCTAGGCCTTGCAAATGTTATAATGAAATATATGAACAAACATGTACCATTATAAATCTGCCTCCAGTCCGAGATACCATGGTCGGATTATCCTTACCTATACGTAATACACAACGAAAACAAGTTTAATTAAAAAAAAATCAGTTGGTACAAAACATACATAATTATATTAAATATTTTGAAGTATTTCCAAAAATTATACGATGCATTTTTCGCGTGATTTTTCCTGCTCCCCCCCCTTCTGAAAGTGGGAAATGTTAATTTCGGTTTGTCTGTCAGTCTGTCTGTACCTCTGTCTGTAGCACTTCCATTCCCATGTGATATTTATACCCAACGCAACAAGTTACGTGAAGTACATGAATAACGTTTTTGACCCGTCGGTCAGTCAGTGTGTCAGTCCTGTTTTTTGTCAGCGCAACTCCTCATAAACCGCTGCACAGAATTTGGCCAAACTTTGCACATATTTAGAACACAATGGGAAGATGTGCATATTACCAGGAAATTCCAATTCCTTTTTTTTGGGGGGGGGGGGGGGGGGTGGCGGCAATTTCCAACTTAGATTTTCTTGAATATAGAGATGAATAGTTTGTCAGCGCAACTCCTCATAAACCACTGCACAGAATTTGGTCAAACTTTGCAGATATTTAGGACACAGTGTATAAATGTGCATATTACCAGGACATTCCGATTTATTTATTTTTTCCGGGAATTTCGGCACTTTTAAACTTAGATTTTGGGCCATACCTTGAATTTTAGCGATGAACAGTTTGTCAGAATTTGGTCAAACTTTGCAGATATTTAGTACACAGTGTATAGATGTGTATATTACCAGGAAATTTTGCTTTCTTTCTATTTTTCTGGGAATTTCGGCACTTTTCAACTTAGATTTTTGGCCATATCTTGAATATAGAGAAGAACAGTTTGTCAGCTCAACTCCTCATAAACTGCTGCACAGAATTTTGTCAAACTTTGAAGACATTTAGGACACAATTTTTAGATGTGCATCAAGAAATTCCGATTCCTTTATTTTTTTTCGGGATTTTCAGCACTTTGAGTTTTGGGGGAGCGTGGAGTATGTGAGCTTGCTCTCTTTTTCTTTCATTCCAGGAGTCTTTGAGCTTTTGAAATGAAATTTTACTCAATAACTCCCTATAACCTAAGGAAGACCCTTATTTATTTAGAGATCCAGATCTGCCTACCCTTTTCATTGCGAGGGTGTTATTTCAGTAAATTTGTGGTGGAATTTCAGAGGTAAAAGCGTAATCAATCATGTTTTCCTATTTAGTTGTTTTTACTGTAATATTTTATTTTCTTTCAAATTAACTGAAATTGTACATTACTGAACAAAGCAGGCATAATTTTTTTCCGAATCATTGATTGGCAAAAAAGTGTTGTAAAATACTAGTATCCTATATCAAACTCAATTCAGCTGTTCACCTTTAATGAAGCATTTGGTCAATTTGTATCAAATCTCTTAATTGAAGGCTTGCGTTTGCATGTGTAAGACTCCAAAGTGCGATGTTGACGCCAAAGTCCGATGGTCTCGCCAAACCCCGATGGTCTGCGCCAAACCCCGATGGCTCGGTGTCTTCACGGACGCGAAAGTCCGATAGTCACGCCAAAGTCCGATGGCTCGTTTCCTATGAGACACGTTGCGCTAAAGTGCGATGGTCTGAAACGCCAAAGTCCGATGATGCAAAGGAACAACCAACGTTTATGACGTCACAATAGTCCGACGTCATGACTTTGTTCTGCATTCAAAATCCATTGATTTAGTATTTGTCTCGCATACAATTTTATTGATTTTGTTATTGTTTTCGCCCACCAGAGCTATTAGGGTTAGTCCTTGTACACCAATCGACTGATAAGGGTTAGTTCTTGAACACCAACGTGTTTCTTCGAAACCCGAGAGATTTTACGGTCAATCCTCGCACACTATTGGACTGATTTGGGTTAGTCCTGCACCCATCCAAGATATCTAGCTTATAGTCGTTACACATTTTTCGAGTGATAAGTGTTAGTATCGCACCTATATCCAAAAGATTTGGGTTAGTCTTTGCATTTAATATTTATTTGTATTTATTTTAAACAATCGGGCCTTGGCATGGCGCGGCATCGCATTTTCGCGCAGTAGTACTATGGCGTCATAAAAGTTAATTGTTTTCAGCACCATCGGACTTTGGCGTGTCAAACCATCGGGATTTGGCGCAGACCATCGGACTTTGGCGTGACCATCGGACTTTGGAGTCCCATGGCACCTTGGAGTCCTACACATTTAGGGCTTAATTTCTATTGAAACTGTACCTTGTTTTTTATTATGTCAATACCGTATGTACCTGTATTACATTCCAAATGATTTTTTTAATACAATTTATTGTTCTAGGCACTGTATTTCATATCCGAAAACGCAATACGTTTTGTTATTTTTACATACACCCATGTTTGGGAGCAGTTCATGTAACAACTTGAGTAATTTCTTTATGGAATGATAAACTAACTGAAACATTATTATCAATCATTCAGACTAACTTAAAAAAAATTATTGATAATTTTAAGTATGCTTTCAATAAGTTTTTTTTTCAACG
>NW_026919887.1:0-16513 GCF_032062105.1 Saccostrea cuccullata
AGGGTTTTAATAATGGACTCACAATTAGTATGAAAAACGTCAGTCAGCATGTGACTTAAGGATAAATTGTATTTGCTGACAAGGTCATTGTATCGACCATAGAACTTACGAAATGATGACTTTAAATGAGACTGTTGATATTATTGTTTCAACAACTAGCTTGTCAATAATTTACCCCGTTTTAGAAATTGTTCATACGTCGAGCATGCTCTTGCGTATCGAATCAACTGAGATATATATACTCCGTATGCAGGTGATGAAGGTATATTGCTGCACAAGTAAGGGAAGTTGACAATAGAAAAGTTAAAGTCATCACGTTTATCAAATAGCTTGGTTGTTAGATTACCATTAACGTCTTTTCAAGTAAAATAATTCAGTGTATAAATAATGGACTAACCGATACTGAATTAGCATGAAAAACGTCAATCAGCATTTGACTCAATGATAAATTGTATTTGCTGACAACCAGGATATATCGTGTCGATAGAAGAATGGAAAATACTATTGTTAACTGAAAATAGGTCGTCGATATACTTAAATGTCAAGTTGATGGCCACAGCAATTGTTTTCTTTTCATGCATAAGATTTTGCAGAAATTCTGCTTCATATAAATACAAAAATAGGTCTGCTAGTTACGATGCGCATATGGTTCCCATGGGAATTCCAATAGATTGTTGGGAAGACCTGATCTCTAAAAACCACATAGATATTGTCAATCAGAAACTCAAGCCTCTTATTGATATCACTTTCAGAGTACTTGTGTGTACAATCAGAATTTTTTAAAAAATAAGTTTGCAAATGACCATTGACAAGGTAAGTAAAGCTTTCCATTCTTATTGAAAAGGCAGCTGTCAATGATGTCAAGTAGCCTGAACTTTAATTTATCGTGGGGAATGGTTGTGTATAACGTTGAAAAGTCGTCAGTTTTTAAGCTTTTGATTTTAGTGAAATCTTGTGATTAAATTGACCAAAGATTCCTTGGAATTTTTAAGCATCCACATTTGACTTACACCACTTCTTGAATATATTGCTGCACAGTACTCTTGATGTTTCTCCTTCACTACTGTAAATATCTTAGTGAGCAGTAAAGAAAGAGGCTTGGTTGAACATTTACTACAGCCTGCTGTGTATCTATTTGTAAAGATTCTTATTAAGTTTTAGCATCCATTATACATGTATATACGGTAGTTCAAAATCATTTTGATTCTTTGGGATATTAAAAATATTCTAAACCGACATATGATTTTGAAGAATTTTTTCCCTTAGAAAGGAAACTATGAGTATAAGTTTGATTAACATGAGTAACATTTTATGAAATTTTCATTGAAAATATGTTGACAATTTAATAAGCATTTAGTCAACTCAATATAATATATTATTCCAGTGAATTTAAAACAAAATACTCTACAGAGTCTGCCACATCTAATTCATATTTGGATGTTTTCTGACTATTTATAGACAATAAAGACAAACTGACACAAAACGAGAAGACTTTAGTTTTTCCATCGACTTTCCTTATTTATGAAGTACATGTAATATTCCACGCGCACCTGCTTTTGATGAAAAATGTTTCCGTTGTTCGCTTCTCAAGAGCTTTCTCTGGGTACGATCACTTTTTAAAGCGAGGCTTGCTACTTACTTGATAAGTTGATGTTACTGGGATTTAATAACCTCGTTTTAATTGAAAGAAAAAGTGAGCAAGCTCACATACCCCACGCTACCCAAAAACTCAAAGTGCCGAAAATCCTGAAAAAATAAAGAAATCGGAATTTCCTGATGCACATCTACACATTGTGTCCTAAATATCTACAAAGTTTGACAAAGTTCTGTGCAGTAGTATATGAGGAGTTGCGCTGACAAACTGTTCATCTCTATATTCAAGATATGGCCCAAATTCTAAGTTGAAAAGTGCTGAAAATTCTGAAAAAATAAAGGAATCGGAATTTTCTGACAATATGCACATCTACACACTGTGTTCTAAATATGTGTAAAGTTTGACTGAACTCTGTGCAGCGGTTTATGAGGAGTTGGGCTGACAAACTTTTCAACTCTATATTCAAGATATGGCCAAAAATCTAAGTTAAAGTGTGCCGAAATTCCCAGAAACAATAAAGGAATCGGAATTGCCTGGTAATATGCACATCTACACATGTGTCCTAAATATGTGCAAGATTTGACCGAATTCTGTGCAGCGGTTAATGAGGAGTTGCGCTGACAAACTGTTCATCTCTATATTCAAGGTATGGCCAAAAATCTAAATTGAAAAGTGCCGAAATTCTAGGAAAAAATAAAGGAATCGGAATTTCCTGACAATATGCACATCTACACATTGTGCTCTAAATGTATGCAAAGTTTGACCGAATTCTGCGCAACGGTTTATAAGGAGTCTCGATGACAAACTGTTCATCTCTATATTCAAGATATAGCCAAAAGTCTAAGTTGAAAATGCCGAAATTCCAGGAAAAAATAAAGGAATCGGAATTTTCTGGTAATATGCACATCCACAGCATTTAAAATATCCTTTAAGCAATTAACTCTTTGTTAATGCGACTTGAATAGGGAGTTTTGCTAACATGTCTATATTTCTATGTTATGGGACAAAACATGATATAAAATGGTTTTAAAAAGGGTACATAATGACAATGTTACATTTTAATAAATAGATACTGTCTATCGATCTCATATTTTTGTTAATTTATTACAATTAAGTGCTTCACAGAAACCCCTTAGATATATTAATACAATGTATTATCCAATATCTGAAAGCAACATTAATTCTAAAATTATTCTTGAACGTTCGTGACAACTAAAAAAACATGAAATGCGACAGTTTTTAAGTGAAAAATTGATTTTGCCAAAGCTCTTACTTAAACTATTGATAATTTTATTACCTACGCAATTCAAAATTAAGGTACGTACTCTTGGAGCGCTTTTCTGTTGCAATATGTGTCCGATATGAACTAAAGATAAGGACACACAAAATAGAGGCACAACTTTATAGCTGTACTTAACTTCATTCAATGTCCCAAAAAGCTTCCACAAGGTTTATGAAGATGTTGAAGATGTTACATAGATGTTGTGTATTAACTTCTTATCAAAAATGCGATTTTTGGAAACCATTGCTTTTTGCTCTTAAAAAGAGTGTGGTGCTTTATACTTGTGAATGTTGGTGACTTGAATGTAGGAGAGTTCAGTTTAGGAGAATGTTTGCATTTCATGATATGGGGCCAATAGTCCTAGAAAGAATTATTTTCCTTCATGTAAAATGGCACATCTATAAATAGATAAAGAGATACGTGCCTCCATTGTTGTAGGGCTTCAAAATGGACCGGATTTTTCTAGACCATAGAGATATGCTTGTGTAACAGAAAACTCAACGATTCTAGCTTGTAGTGAATTTATAACGCTTATCCACTTGTTTGTGAGTGGGATAGCTCTTTCATCAAACCCTTGAGAGGGACTATTCCCCTAGGGCAAACCCTCGGGGAATAGTTCCCTGTCGCGGGTTTGATAAAAGAGCTATCCTACTCACAACCATTGGATAAGTGTATATAATACACAGGAGCAGAGAAGATTTTTACAGAATTAATGTATTTTCACTATATAATCAAGAGAGCCTCGCCCTTATTCTAAAACCCTCAACGCAGGGATCATTAAAATCTCTACGTACACCATTTTTGGCCCCTTTATTTCCCTAATATAAGGGGAAAGCCCCAATTGTTAAAATTTTGGAAGATGCATTCTTGCTCATCATAACTATGTACTTAGTTAGTTTGTATAATACCCAGGAGCAGAGAAAAGGATTTTCAAAGAATTCATGCATTTTCACTAAATAATCAATAGAGCACCACCCTAACACCAGGACCCTTGACCCAGGGGTCATAATATTCACAACTTTGGAAGAATCTTACTTGCTCATCAAAACAATGTACTTGGTTAGTTTATTATTCAGGAGAAGGGAAGAAGATTTTCAAAGAAATAAATAAATGCATTTTCACTATATAATCTATATAGCCCCACCCTAGCACTAGAACCCCTGACCCTGAGATCATGAAATTCACAATTTTGCAAGAGGCAGCCATATTCAACATAATTATGTACTTGGCCAAGTACATAACCATGCTTAGTTTATTTAATGCCCAGGAGTAGAGGAGAAGATTTTCAAAGAAATATATATTGTTTTTACTGTTAAACACGGATAATAAACTAAACTGATATGTCCCCGTTTTTTAAGATTTGGGGCACGTTGTATGCTTTATCTTCCGTATCTTAATATTGTCTGCAAACCTTTAACTTTTTAGGACTTGCAAGTTTGCATGGGAATTCTTTTTCATTTGGTCCTTACTTTTGGTACAGTACAAACTTATTCTACCTCTTAATCTTGGAGTTTGACCCATTTTTGCCTAACTTTATAATCTTGACCAATTTAAAAGCAACCTAAATTTTATTTCAATATGTAATATGTGTTCCATGTGATGAGAACTTTCCGGAGATGAAGTGTGTTACATGTATAAGACCTTTCTTAAAGTATCAACAAATGTGACCAATAACGATAACCTTAGACTGTTATAGACTTGACATGTTGTAACCATGGCCATACCTTTTGAATGGTAAATGCTACGATTCTCACGTTCACATTTTACTCCTTGCCTTAAGGCTATAAACTGAGAACAGATTTAAAAGTCAAAATTTCAAAACAATTTAACTTTCGCAATAATTTTGATAATGATATAACATTTTCACCATATGTTTAAATTCAAATTAATTACACAACTGCATATTTTAAGCAAATATGTTAAATGGTACTCGAGATGTCAAAATGTTCTCAGTTTATGGTCTTAGGGCCTTATGATAAATCATCCTTTGAGTGCCAACATTTTGAATCTCATCGCAATTGGGATTTGATTTCATTTGAGAAACTTAAATCTACACCAGGAGCTGCCATATAGGAGCAACTGTTTTTCACAAACATTACTACGTACGTTCTACAGGTAACTTCTAACTAACATTTTATTATGTGTCCTTTATAATTGTAATTGATAAAACAGCTCATTGTTATTTCTTAGATACTGGATTTTTAATTAGGATTTTCTTGATGTAATATGTTACACTGGGGAGATCAACTAATGTTTGGTACATTTTCAGTGATACATTGTGTAAGAGTTATCCCCCTTTATTTGATTTATCTTTTGATTACCTTTCGTCATTTATACCTGTATAATAAATGATAAACTTATCCTTCAAACTCGGTGTTTGTGTTACTTCAATATGGATATGATATGATCTACATAAGGTTATAGGTGTGTGCAAAAAACCAGCTTCAGTGAACTTGTGAAATTACACAGGAGAGCATAAAGATGTAAAGGGCATCTGTAATTGTTAATATCATTTATTGAAATAATGACAAGCAAAAAAATTAACTTCTGGAATATCTAAGAAAGGCTTCTATTTTTTGGAAGTTTTATTCTTTAATTACCTGCATATGGTTTGGATAATATCAACGACAACACATAACACATTTTCCCAATAGTTTATAAACTTTTAGTGGTGCTCACTTCAAATGCAATGCCACCGGATGGTTTTCTGTATGGTTTACAATTTTTAAAAGAACAAGTGAAAGATATACAAAACAATATATTTAAATAAATTACTAGTAAGTGCAGTCAAAGACTTCAATTTCAGACAGATTTTATTCTTCGTATATCTACAGCATGAATGGAAAATTAAATACGTCCTATTAAAAGTTAAGTTTTTACTCCTCTAGAGACTTATAAACAAGTCCAAGTTTCTTTTATCAAAGACATTGGACTTTATAAACGTTATGGAAATTTGGCAATAAGGTCTTTATTGTCCATTAAGTTTCACAAATGTTTACATCATGTCAATATACACTATTCTTCTAATACGTAATAGTATAGTAATTTGACGAAGTATGTGTAAAGCTTTCCAAATGATTAGAATGTCGAGAAAACTCCAGAATCTCAAATTTACCACCACACTCCTGGGCAGCAATCTAAAACGAATAATGATACCAATCACATAATTATATATTCGTCGTATACCCATGTCATCTATGATATTGATTATACGATAGATATGGTATCTTAAGGACTTTATTTTATAACAATACATAGAGTAATTCATGACACTAGGACTAATATATAAAAACATGTAAAAACCCTTGAAAAAAATGTTTTAATCATGCAATGAAATGATATTTTATAGCTTATGTCCAGATAATCCGTTTTCTTTTCCTATTCTCTCGTCAAGGCTTGACATGAAAACAGATTTCTCGTTGGAAAAATCATATTCCATCCAAATTATGAGAGGTAATGTATATCCTAAAACTAATCAAATTGAATTAGGGAACTGGGAGCTAGCTCATAGCTTGAATCCATGTGTGAGAATTCTGAATAAGACGTGTATCGTATACCCCAATTAAACCCTGTTATCATTTAACTTTTTTAAAAATATTTAATGGTTTTCCTAAATATATCTCTATTTTCTCATAATCATACCTCAGATTTTACAGGTAAAGAAAAAAGTTGAAAGTCATATGCAAAATAGATCTAGAGAGTTGAATAGAATAAGCATCACAATTCATCTTTACAATTTGTTATACTTATTATAGATGTTGAATTAGCTCTGGAAAATTGCTTCCTAATATATGCTTAGTGATTTTCTCTACTTTTGTTATAAATAAACATTTTTCTTTATCAAATAAAAGCAGGATATCTTTGCTAACGAATTTTCCACTTTTGCACTAAAATAGTATCCAAGTGATCTTTGATGATCATCTAAATATTTGGGTTTGTCTCCCAAGTGATTCAATATGCAAAAAGAATCTTCTTCTAAGAATTTCTAAGGCATGACAGACCCCAAGAAATGAAATGGTAAAACGAGGGTATAAAAATCTCGTTCAAAGACTACATGTTGCAAATCTAGTATCAACACAATGATCCATCTAAGCTATATGTATAATCTGTCGTTCGTTCAAATATTGACTGACATTCTTCATACACACCAATAAATTATTTTCAAATTGAAAGGCCTGCGGATTCCTCAGTTTGCTCAACCGTGACAGAGTACATGATGGGTGTGTTCGATCGACAGAGGATAGATATTCCTCCACAGCACCTGATTTCATCTCTGATGTGTCAGAAATCCTTGTTTGTTATCAAAACTTGTATCGTACCACAATTTTTTGGAAAATATTGTTGGTACAATTCCCCTTTCATGCGAATTTTTTTTAATATAAATTAACATCTGACAAACAGATGGCATTAAAGTGCATGTAAGGTTTTGTTCACAGAAATTCTATTTAGGTTGCACTATTTCTAATCCTTTTTTTAAAAGTTGTCATGGAAAGTTAAATTAATGGTAAAATATATTAAAACTGAGAAAAATCTATGGAGGATGTTTTAACTTTGTACATACTTTTATAAATTTATCGGTACAGCCCAAGAATATTCCTGCAAGTCCATCAATAGGGTAGCTAGAGGAACTAAAAGTTGCTACTGGTGTATAAGGCATAAGAGTGTCACATGCATCAACTACCTACAAAACAAAACTATTTGTCTGATGTATCGATAGTTTTAAGATATACCAAAAAACCATTGGATCAATGTTTCCTGCAATATCTTATATGATACAGAATGTAATATATTATTTATTTTTCCTAATAAATCTTTCATATACACTACCTTTTATACAAACTGATAAATATAAAATATATCAATATATATTTTCAATATCCTGAAAGAAACCGTACTTCTCAAACATCTTAAAACGTCACAATTTAGATTCAGCAGAAATTATAAAACTACTTTTTGCTGTAGTCTTACTTAACCATTCTTGCCTAGAACGTGTGAGTCAGACAAAAGTTAATGACAATAAAACAAAAAGCAGTATATATGACATGAAGCTTCGGTCAACTTACTTGACAAGAACAAATACCAATTAGTTCTCTGATATGGCTTAAAACAATGGAATAAACAATATCATAAATCATATAAAGACGTCAGCTAAGGTTTTTGAAAGAAATCAAATGCAAGTAAATACTATACTTCATACATGTATGTTAAATTTTGATAACATGAAGAAAATTACTAAATATATTATAATTGCTAAATATGTCCAACAAATGAAAACAATAACGAAGAGTAGGGACTTAACAATTGAAGAAAGAAAGCAGACACTTTGAAGAAATAAAAATTTACCTTTGTTCCTGGTCTCCAGAATTTTGAACTTGGAACAGAACTACACAAATCCCTTACAATTAAATTAGACGTGGATATGTGACTAGAACAGTCGCTATTGAAATGTGGGTAAAGCTGCTGGTATTTGGCCAGTTCAGTGACTGTTTTGATTTTAGAACACTCGGTAGCCTGACCTATAACATAGAAAAAAGTTAACAGAATTAAAAAGCCCTGATATTAATTCATACAATTGGCAAACTTCAGCAGATTAATAATCATGAAAAGAAAGTGAAGAAAGTAGTTGAATCTCGACATGTTGTCGATTACGTGTCTGTTAACCTGCCTGTAGTTGTCCCTTGTGATGTTGAGTT
The DNA here is from genome assembly GCF_032062105.1 of Saccostrea cuccullata. Classification (NCBI taxonomy): domain Eukaryota; kingdom Metazoa; phylum Mollusca; class Bivalvia; order Ostreida; family Ostreidae; genus Saccostrea; species Saccostrea cuccullata. The sequence goes on from NW_026919887.1 coordinate 8,570, forward strand.
GAATGGTGTTGATGTCGTATTGGTTGTATTATTGATTGTAGTGGTTTGTAGAGGGTTTGTAGTAGAATTTACGTTAGTTATTGTTGTAGTTGGTACTGCGGTAAAGTTCACGGTGGCGTTAGTTGTAGGTGGCTGAGTTGTGTTTGTTGCTGCTTGTGCTGTTGTGGTTGTTGTCATATTTGTTGTTTGTGATTGGGTTGTGGTTATTGATTGTGTTGTTGGTTTTGTTGTCATTTCTGTTAGCAAAACTCAGAAATATACACAAATTCTTGAAGAAAAAAATTAATTACAGAATTCAAAAATTAATATTTTCAGACGCGATGTTAAGTTATACGCATTGAAACATCAGTTAAAATTATATACATGTACAATAAAATTAAGTGTTGTTCCTGGGAAAATATCTTTCAAAATTACAAAATACTTCACCTTCATGACATGAACATGGATCTCCTTGTTGATATACGGCACCTGAAGTAACGTAAATGCTGAACAATCAGTACCTAGTATTTAATTACCTATGTTAAAAAAGAAATTAAACTTCCTCATCAATGTACTGGGAGTGATTGGATATCACCTAGAAATCTTTCGAGTAAACGAATTTTGAAGTTTTCAACTTATCTTTTCTTAACATAGACGCACAATTACACAATATCGCAGAGGAATTCTCTTCCAATAAAATTAATTTTTCTTCCGTATTTGCTGAACTATTTTTAAAGTACTGAGGAGACGTTTTCTAAGACTAACTATATTTAAATGGTTTGAGTTACCATATAAATGATGAATAAGGTTCTCCACACAACGTTCGCCATCATGGTTGTTTTGTAGAATATCGTTAAGTTCCCGCCAAACTATACAATTAAATCGTATTCTTCAATTCAGACAATTGCAGTAATGAAACAAATTAATCTAAAGTTAAAAATTGTTTTGTCAAAATCCTAAGAAATTTCAATAATTTATATTGAAAAGATAATTATTCTTCTGGGTTAATCATGTATCCGTGGTAAGATGTATTCCAATTTTCAAGTGTACTTATCAGTATTGCATGATAATAGTAATCTTCCGTGATGTTCAGCAACATCACATTATGAAAATTTGCGTAAGGAATCGTTTTAATAATTGATTCAAATCAGACAGTGTATTGTGTCACAAATATTCATGACTGACTAATATCTGATAATAAACGTTTTCATAGGATTATATTTTTTCCCGAACCAGACTATTAGATCTTGTTTTAACAGAATTAAATTACCAGATGCGTGCGATTGGCAGCGCTGGGGAGCTGGTTGAACAAAATTCATATGATCCAGTAGATGGGATATAGCACCTAAAACAATATAAAAAAGCTTTAAACCAGACTTAAAACGATAAATTTGCAAGTAATTCATTAATATGTTTGAGTGTTGGTAGTAAAACATAAAGTAATGTGCAACTACAGACCTCTGTATGCAGAGCTTTGAGTATTCCTCGAACAAGACAAGGCTGTGTTATCTGAAATCGATATAATTAAAAAGTATATACCTGACGAATCCATATACATTTATAAGCAAACAATTTTAATTGGTTTACAATCTATTTTCATATTATGAAGCATATTAAATAAAAAAAATTACCGAGGAAAAGTTAATACATATTGTATTCGGGCCTTCTGTGCACATGGCACAAATAGGACTAAATAAGTAGCTACCTACGTAATGTATATCGATTTAGGATCCTACCTTGAGTTCCATAGTCATTATAGTGTAAATCGAACGATTTCGTACAAGTACATTTATCATCAGAACTGGGTGGATAGAGTGCTGCAAAAAGTTAAAAAAAAAAATGTATTATCAACATTTGGGAACAGTGGATAACGAGTAAAAATTAGCATTTAGAGGGTTTTAAAAACTTAAATATTATAATTTTAAATCTACAATTCAGACTGAATAAAACAATTATATATATATATATATATATATATATAGATCATATGTATTTTCTATAGAACATATATCTGAATGACCTTATTTATTCATGAAAAATAACAATCCAAAAAGTAATTTTATTTGGTAGTGACCAACAAACAAATAAATACCTGCCATCTTCTGTATCAGTTGTTTCCTGTTCAATCCCTCTGGATATTTATCTTCATAATAAAGGAATGACCATACTAAAGAAAAGAATAAATATATATTAATATAAAATGTCATTCATGCCCACCCAGATAATCACACACAGATTTACTTACATGTGTGTTCACTTAGACATTCTCCCTTCTTGTAAGCCTCGTATTCTAGGGGGGAAAATACATGCATGTTCATAAAATTTGCAAGGATTATGTTTCATTAGAATAAGTTATGCACTGAGTATTGATTATACTTTTGACTGGAGATCCTGTAAATATATAAAGAGTATTATAAGGGATAAAAATGAGAAGGACGGAAAATAAAACTCACTTTCACTTTGGGACAGTTGATGGTTTGTAGACTGTGTAGCTAGTTATAAAAAAAAAAATCATTTAAAACAGATCTTATATACTTATACTCAACTGATACCTACTGAAAATGTCGAATCATGCATCTCTATCTATAAGTTGTGCAATTAAAAATACAATGTGATATTTTGCAAAATCACATTAAGTATTTGTTGTTCAAAAAAATTGCTGGGGCATTAAAAGACATACACGTACTCTGAGACTGTGTAGTTCCAGTTGACTGGCAAGCATTTTGGCAGCTTGGTTCATGGTTATAAAAATAGGCAACTGCAAATCAAAGAAAATAATGTTTTCTACTCTTAAAATTAAAATGCTAGTAAACATTTCAACAGTTTTAAAAACTTTAAAAACAGAATTATGAGGCCATCTTTAAACTAATGTTTGCTTGCTTCTTCCGATTCAGGGTAAAATTATTTGGTCGGAAGGTAGATGAGTAAATTTTTTTTCCAAAAAAAAAATTAACATATTTTTGGTAGGATGAGAGGAAAAATGAAAATAATATCATGGCCTGGAATGTAAAGAAAAGTTTTGAGTCGGGCCATTTAAAGTCAGTTGGGAGAGGGCTACCAAATGATTTTTTAAAAAGATGGCCTGACTTAATAGTGTTTTTATCAGATCGATTCAGTAGTCTGATACCAGTGCATTGTGAAATAAATAGAAAACAACAAGCAAAATATATTTGTATTTAAAATAGTTGCAATGTATTTCGATTAAATATTATTTTTAAAAATTGAAGATCGACAAATTAATGGTTCATACCATCCATTTGATAGACAAAATCAACAAAGCATTCTGTACCATCATTCAGTAAACGGAGTAGATCTTTCCAGACTGCAAAGAAGATATCATACAGTAATATAAACTTTAGAAACAATACAGCTGCATATCCACTTAGATTTTAAATTGTTTCAATTTATAAGTATTCAATAGATTAAAAACAAATATATTCAACGTTCATCCGTCAAACACATCTAGTACTAAGAAATAGATTAATTTATCTGTAGCCTCATTTTAATACACAAGGGGGGATGTTTGTTTCAATAAAGCAGGAGTATATTCTCTGAAAATTCTTCATTGGATGGCTCTTCTATTTTGCTGCTTAACATATATTTTCCAAGCAGATATGCATAAAAATATTTGAAATTTAAGTACATGCAAGAAAAATCAATTCTAATTTAATCCCCTAATTACAAACCTTTATTTCGACTATGACATTTTACTGTTGTCACTTTACTTTCGCCAGAATGTTGAGGTTGGTCAGTCAAGTATGTGTTCATTACCTCTAAATAAAGTTTTAAAAATATATCTTTGAGAACATCGCGAAAAGAATGTATTAAAAAATACACAATAAATACATAATTGATATATATGTACGTATATTATCTGTCTACTAACCTTGAAAGATTTGGTTATTCCTACACGTATAGTAATGCGTATCTATCGATAAAAATGAATAAAACCAAAGCATGGTATTATGATAGTGATTAAAAAGCATTCTTGTTTTAAACAAACAAAATATACGTTCAGTGACCCATATTATGATTACAGAATCTTTTTTAAGGCAATTTATACATGAAATGGTAAATACGAACAGTATTCAAGCTCAAGTCAATTTAACAGTACAAAGAGCAAGAGCCACTTTTGGCCTTAATTGGCCCTGAGAATTTCTGAAAAATCAAAATCGATCAGTTTAGGTTTCAAATGCAATATTTATCACTTGGAGTGTTGGTGACCACGTATCTATTAATTGTGACGTAATTTCCCATCTAGTTAATGCATTATGACGTCATAAAATACGTCATTTTCCTCATATCCTGTAAATTCCTTTGAAAATGACCTAAAATTGAAGCATTTTTATCAATATTTCATGTACAGCACAACCTCTGATCCAAAATATGCAATTACATAATGAAAGCCTTGTTTCTGAAGATCAAAAAACGTTTTATTTTTTGGATCGTGGGCTGTGCTCATATTTTAATTCTTTGCTGAAGGTAGTCAAATACGCATGTTTTCTGCAAATTTCAAGAAAATTGCATTTTCTCAAACCTGTTTTTCAATATCTGGATTCTCAAAACAAAATTTTATTATAGAAAATGAAAGCACCAAGTGTCTACTTTATTTTGATATATGAAATTAGAAAGAGTGTGATTGTTAATTTATTGATGTATGTACAGGGCCATTTTATGCAGAACATAGCTCTTGCTCTTTTGGAGAAAAGCAAACATCGACCTAAAACCAGCAGATGTGGGATCAAGTGCCATGGAGGAGTTTAGTATCCCCTGCCAACTGACCGGTAATTTAATAAAGACAGATTTCCCTGTATATTGTATGATCAATGTGACATACGTATGAACTATACTCACTACTGCTATCCCCGCGATACGGATATGATATTTGGGTGCCAGAACATCCACAGCTGGGTAAACTAAGACCTGGGAGGCAAAGCATGATGGCATAATGATGACACAACATCGAACAAATTTATATTACTGCCTAATTAGATTTGATCTTATAGCTACATGTAGGTTATTTATTTTATGAACGGATTTAATGTAAAAAAAAAAAAAAAAAACCAACAACAATAAAAGTGAATGAACCTTTCAGCATAAAAACTTTACATGACAAATTTTAACACTTTAGTTTACAAACAATTTTCGAATTCATTTAAACAAATATAAACTACTTACTCGCCATCACATGAACTAAAGTTGAAAGACAACTGAGATCAACTTTCCGCAGATAATCCAGTTTTGTAAAAACTACAAAATAAGTTTTCAAACTATATAAATGCATGGTTTTGAGTAAATTTGGTTATATTCAAGATTAGAATTCCTATTTAACTCATAAAATGTATATAGAGAGTTTTAAAAATACAAAACGACAACGATGGTTTTCTTGAAACGATTATCTCCTTACCATAATATGGTGAAAAGCAATTTTCTGTCCTTGCGTTGTCAAAAATATCTGAAAATATTAAAACACAATAATAAATTGATTTTTACCCAAATGGCATAAACTTTCTGAAATTCAAACCTGGAAATATTAGTTAAAGGTATCTCCTTTTTCAATACAGCAATTTTAACAACATATTACTTTTTGTTGCTAAAAAAAATATATGCAAGAAAAAGATATATTGATTTAAAAATTCTTTTTTGGTACTTTTTTTAGATGTTGAATTAAAAAAAATTAAATGTATCTAATCCACTACTTCTTGTTTACAAATACCTCATACGACATCAATATTTTGTTCTAAAAGTATCTCTGATAAATATTGTGCCTACATTTTATTCATTTTCATGTTTGATGTATGCATTTTGTATTTCATAAATTTACGATAAAATTTCATGAATATCCTGAAATAAATCCAACATCTTTGATATTTGGCAGGAGGAATTAAGAAGTGCCTTTTCTTTAAAAATATTTGCTCTTCATTTTACTTAGTCATACGTGTAATGATATTTATATAAACCTCTATAATATGAATGGCTTCTGTAACATGTGTCGTTGTCGTGTACAGGTGTGGTTGTTGTCGTCGCCGTTGTTATTGTCGTCGTTGCTGTAGTCGTTGGTGTTGTTGTCGCTGTTGTTGGTGTTGTTGTCGCTGTTGTTGGTGTTGTTGTCGTCGTTGTTGGTGTTGTCGTTGTTGTGGGGGTCGTGGTGGTAGTCTTAATCGTTGTTTTGTGAGTATGGAAATCACTCCAGGAAACATAAACTGCTTCACCACGCAAAGCATGATCACAATCTGCAATTGAGAAATCAGTGAAAACAATGAAAATTACATAGATTGGTTAAGCCTTAGATAATATTTAAGTGTACCATTTTTTAAGGCATATCAATACAGTTTTGAGTCATGTCCAAGATATCAAGTGTTCATTCGGAAAAATAACAAGAGGCCAACGGACCTTATGTTTCAACCGAGTATCATTCAGCAACTTTCCAACAATTGAATTTGGTTCGTGTTTTAAACCAGAGGCGAAATTCACATTTTTGAACGAGGCACCATTGCTTACCATAACTATACACTTAGTAGCATGTTAACTTTGGTTACTTAATACCCAGAGGTAGATCAGAGAACAAAGAATCCATGCATTGCCCGGGAGCAAAGGAAAAGATTTTCAAAGAATCCATTGCATTTACAATTTATAATCATGAGAGCCCCGCAATTATGGAAAAGGCAATATTGCTCATCATAACCACATTCTTGGTTATCTATTTAATACCAAGATAAGAGGAGGAGATTTTCGAAGAATTAATGTATTTTCACTATATAATCAATAGACATCCCCCCCCCTTACACCAGAACCCAAGACCCAGGGATCACCAATTTCATAAGTTTGAAAAAGGCACTCTTGCTCACAAAACTATTTAGTTAGTTTATTTAATACCCAGGAGCAGAGAAGATTTTCAAAGAAATAATGCATTTTCACTATATACTACTAATTAAAAGAGCCACACCCCAACACCCGAACCCCTGACTCTGGGGCCATGAATTTCACAATTTTTGATGAGGCACTCTTGCTCATCATAATTATGTACTTAGTTTATCTATTACCCAGGACTAGAGAAGATTTTAAAAGAAATAATGCGCTTTCACTATATGATCTACATGTTTTTAGCCCCGCCCTAACACCAGAACCCCTGACCCTTGGGCCATGAATTTCACAATTTTGGAAGAGGGCTCACTGCTATTACAATCATGCCAACAGTTTGACTGCTTGATGTCCAGGAGTAAAGAAGATTTTTTAAGATTGCATTACTTTTGGTGGTTTAAGCCAAATCCCTCAGGCCCCAGGGGACAGGGACCCTGAAATTCACAATGTTTGTTTCCAATCACTCTTAGATGCTATATGTCAAAATTGGTTGAAATTGGTTTCAGAGAAGAAGTTAAAAATGTTCAAATGTTAACGCACGGCGAACGCCGACGGACAAAAACGGATAGCAATAGGTCACCTGAATGACTCGGGTGACCTAAAAATCGAATTCCCAAAGCACTGTGATAAAAATGACTCTCTTCGGTTTTTTGACAATTTAATGCAAGAAAAGGAAAATCGTAAAGCAGTGGTAAGTGTTGAAACACAAATGGGGACAGAGTTTTAGATGCAATTAGATAGGGAAAGTCTTTTTAAGTTTTACCCTTCGGACTGAAGTAAAAAATGAGGTTAACTTTGAGGTGCCAATACGTAGGAAAATTTCCTTCGTGACTTCTCAAGAGGAAAGGGTCAAGATGGTCCCGGCAGGTATTCTTTGTTATAAACTCCTCATTAAATTAATTTTGTAGAATTTACTACTAACCTGTTCTGTGTTCCGTTTTTACGTGGCTTGGTTTCCTCTCCAAATAGCATGTAGCTGGATTTACGTATTCGCCCGCAGGACAAGCCCGGAGTAAATAGCGATGATTGACGATCTCAACATAGCACCTGACGTCGGGGTATGGACGCCAGTTTGTGAAGCAGCGGGCATCTGTCGCTAAATTA
>NW_026919888.1:0-16280 GCF_032062105.1 Saccostrea cuccullata
GGTACCCTTAAAGGACCAACTTTTAATCATATTAAGGAGGAGCATCAAGGTATTTATATCAATTCGAAAAGATATGTCCTTCCAACATATTTCAAAATTATTATTTTGAACTTTGATTATATTGTATCTTGCAGATCATATCTGCTTCATTTCAGCATCTAAAGATTTCACACTACCTCTTTCCAGTATTTGAGGATTTCTGTCGTGTCAATATTGTGTTTTTTCTCCACAGGACAGGAAGGGCACAGAGGAGTCTGCTCTGTTAGCTCAGATTCCTTGATCACGTAACTTTTTTTACTGTCACAAAAGCCGATTGGTTTGCATTTAAAGCCAATTTGGAATTTCAGGTTTCTCTGAAATGTGATGGACAGAGTGTGCAATTCATTTTCAATCTTTTTTTATCTTGATACATGTTGTTATTTCCACTTCTCCTTCAACTACGTACACCTGCAACTGAATTTCTGATTGGGTCTTTCCCAACAGAACACAGTGTTTCTCAAACAGAAACACTGCCGCTGTCTGGTAAATGCATGGTTTTTCTTTTCCGTCTTCATTTACTTTGACAATTTTCCATGGAAATTGCACGCAACGAGCTACAAGACGCTGAAAAATTCCAGCAGGAAGAACATCAAACATGTAGCATAAGATGGACGAGGCAAGGTGTGACGAAAAACTATGTACAGGAAACGTTCTTTTGTTCATACAGGGAACATACCAATTGTTATCTTCCATTTTAGCCAAGAGTCCTAGCTTTTCCATGTAGCGCATGATATCTTCTTTGCGTTCTAGGTATCCGTTCTTGTTCATTTCCCATATCGCAGACAGCAGTGTCTCACTCAGTTCTCCAGTTTCATTAAATTTGTCCCATTGTGAGGCAAGCTTAAATAAATCCTCTGCTGCATGGTTTTTATCAGTAATGACATTTTTGAATGCATCAGCAAACCATTGAACATCAAGAATTATTATTCCAGTCAGAGATTCTTGGTCAAAGTGTAAAATTTCTCGATGTCATGGAAAAACTGCAGCATGGTTTTAATATCTTCGTCTTTTTCTAACTTCAGTTCTTGTGGCAATGCTTCATTAAAAGCCAAAAGTGCTTCTTTGCTGATGATTCTAAGATTTTTCTTTTCTTGAAAGAATTTTTCAAACAAAGCCCAGGAGTATGGAAGTTTTTCACCCCAGTGATCAAGTCTTTGGACAACATCAACAAGGACAGCTTGATTTTTTCAATGCCTTCATTCTCATGGAATCCAATAGCAAACATTCTTTTCCTGTCAATATGGTTTTGCAGAGACGCATCCTTTGTGTCCAGTCTTGTCCATATCTCACGGAAAAACTTTTTTTTCTCCTGATAAAAAAAGTAATGGAGTTTTAAAGTATTACACTAGAAAACAATGGAAAGTTATTATAATTGTGTTTTTTGTTGGGGTTACATACGTTTCAGTTTATTAATAATTAATCATAGTTTTGTTTCACGTTATGTTGATAGAATTTAAACATGTTTAAATATGCCTGAATCTAGACTAACAACCTGCAAGCTGAGTATTGCTTCCACTTAAATATGATTATTAGTTTCACTGCTGATCTTGTAAAGTTTTTTTCGTATTTTACCTTTATAATTGGATAAAAGCATGAATGCCTATTTCTCACTTATACACAGGCTAAAAAAACGCAATTCAGTTCAGTATTGAAAGATTCACAAAACTTGGAAAGGGGGCTTGGATTTGATTTAATACAACTTGATAATGAAGCAAATAACTGCTATTTTTGAAAATGTTTCACTTTACAAATTAAAATATTATCCCCAATTTTGTCTTCCCTACCCTAGGTGTCATTTTAAAGATCTAAAGAAATTTGAACTTTCATTACTCTACTTTAGGATCCTTACATGTCAATAGAATAAACATAACATTTATGTTCTTCATTTTTTTGTTACATTTTTTTTTAAATTATTAAAAACAAATTTTGATCAAACATTATGGCCCCACCCAAACCCCAGCGGTCATAATTTGATCAAAATATACACTGTATTTAATTTTTTCAGAAATCTTTCGAACAAATTTTATCTTTTCAACCCTCTGGTTCTTACGAATAAAACCACCCAGTTTCACTATGTCTCACAATCTGGGTACCAGTAAGTTTGGTTGAAATTAGACCAGCGATTATTGAGAAATTATTCAAACTATAAAACGAAGATGATCATTTGATCAAAAACCTTATTTGCTCCTAAGCTTAGAAAAGCTAAAAAAATCTTTCGCATTTCTATCAGATACCTCTTTTGTCTTTTGTTCAGCATGAGTGCCCACCAGTAATACAGGAGCCTTTTCACTGCTGTATTGATGAATGGACTTGGCCCAGAAGGTTAGATAGTCTGAATAAAATAAAAAAAAACAACATTTACTCAACAACTTTTCTCGTTCATTATAGACAAACCCTACACTCTTTTGATAATCATTTAAAGTTCATACGAAACAATGTCCTGCGTATTTTGGGTTGTATACGGAAACGAGTTCATCTGAGCAACATTAATCAGCCTGAAATAACATTTTGGATTTTTTACGCAAGTTGGAGGCAGCAGAGTCGATCAAAGATACTTGACTGCGAAGATGAACTTCTACTTGCCCGGCTTATCGCCCTTTGGTTATGACGTCAATAAGACCAACTCGCAAATTCAGTACTAATATTTATATAGCCGATCATGTCTTATGCAGCGTGATTTTTAAGAAATAGCATTGTGTTGACTAAAAATTTGCATGAATATATGATTTTCATATAAGGGCTGTCAAATAGCATTACAGTTGAATAAATTTCTAACACAAAAATATGATTTGTTAAATTTCCAATAATTTTTTTTAAGAACGATCAGAATATGAGCACTATCGATTATCGAATCGGTAGCACGCGCATATAAGTAAAGCTGGGTTCGATTGACAGCGGTGTGTGAAAGTGAAACTAAACCTAATGATAAATGATGTCATTTATTAACTGTTTATGCAAATGAAAAGATTCTATGGGTCGCACCTCGCTTTCTCCTCTCTCAGTTATTCCTTATACTCTTTCTTGGGCTTTCCCTTTCTTATTGACTCTTTCTCATCCCGCATTTTTTTTTTTTATCGAAGTCGGTACATTTACACATAACACTGTACTATGTGCCTTTTTTAAATATCGTAATAATTTTAAAAATTAGCCTCGGACTTTTAAACGCAATTCTATCTATATATGTAATCCTACGTTTCTGTATGTATTTACAAATCTAAATTTGTATCAGTTTATTAAATTAAATTATTAGATAAAATTCTGCGAAAAAGAATGTTTAACTGTAAAAATATTTGATTCTTAAAATTGTTTATGTTCAGTCTCGCAAACAATGGGCATGGGGGCATATGTGTTTCCTTTCAACGGATCATCTTACACACGCACTGTATGAGTATTTTCAAACTGCAGTAAATCAAACTGTTTTAGAAGTATCAGTACCGTAACATTACAGTATGTAGGTTTATTCACGTGCATACTTGTAAATAAATAAATGCTTATAAGTTTTTTATATCACGTTTCTTGTGACAGCAATAACCTAAGACTATTTCTCTATATCATTTTTATGAGATCTCGTGTTCAGATTGGAGAAGTTATGCCGACTTTTTATAGATCAATGTTCATCATAAACTTCAATATCCCTGTGTTTATTTAGGGAAAGTGGGGGGGGGGGGGGTTGTTACATCATGTATCATATACGTATAAAAAAATCAAGCAAGGAGATTGTTGTTTCTAAGGTATTAATTTAAAATTTTGGTTGGAGTGAAAAATCTTGATTTCATCAGGGTTTTCAGGATCATCTTACTATGAAAAGCTCTCGCTTTCAGTTGCTGTGCCCAATAAACGATAAGTTTAAATAGAGTCAAAACTGTTCTTTAGAATCAGATAGCTCATTTAAAAACATAATCACATATATATCCACAAAAGACTAAAATTATGTCAATAAAATACAGTAAAATTACACTAGATCTAACGCGTTGTTTACATCAATGGGTCGTTGTGACGTCATGCAAACACAAAATCAAGAACGATAAGCGGGTAACAAATTTATCAAGTGGGCAAGTTTAGGCCTTCATTTTTTAGTTAAGCAAACGCTAAATATTTTAACCAAATGTAATTTAACGTAGGTCGCGGGTTTGCTGACGTCATTTAAACTGGGTACGCAATTTATATGATTTGGGCGACTTTCTTGTGCACATCTGATTATGACGTCACGGTGAGAAAGGGAAAAATTCAGTGCATTATCTAGCTGTAACTTTTGTAAAAATGGGTAGTTTAGTGTAACAATATTCATAGAACATGCTGAAGTTATAAAAAATAATGAAGGCTTATTTTGATTCCAATGTCCAACACTGAAAGTGTTAGAAAGCGTTTCATTATGTGTTATTAATCGCATCTTCTCGGGTCATTCTAGAGCACATGTACTTGTTTCGAAATAAATTTTAACCCTTGTATCATGTATAATTTATAAATATTAAATACATGTATTAAATTTTATAATTATAAAACAGGTTATCTAACCCCAATTAACCAACCCCCCCCCAAAAAGATCTTTTAGTACACACCACGTTACTTTTTTTTCTTTTAATAAAAAAAATATACACATACCTAATAATAAACGTCTATTATTAGGTATTTTTTTTTTTTAAAAGAAAAATAAGTAACGTCAGGTGCCTGTGATTTTAGTGTACACTTTCAGTGGAAATGCACAACAAACTGTTTATTACCATTGTCTTTACAAAAATTTATCTACACAACCATTTATGGCATGCATGCTTTGTTTTCATTTATCTCCGTAAACAGCGTAACACTTTGTTCCCCATGGAAAGTCGAAATAATATTTATGAAACGGTATGTGCTAATCTCGGACGAATCTATATACAGGTTGATCACAAATTAAAAACTGCTAAGGCGTACCGGGGTAATACTGCTAAAAATCATTTTTGAGCGGCAACCTCTTTAAATAACCACAGACACGTAGGATATACCCCCCCCTTCTTTCCATTTCTTACTTCCTAAGGGGGGGGGGGGGGGGGGGTCTTTATTTTTTTTTTAAAATTTTAAATCCACCCCATATGTGCATGTTATTTAATCGAAAACTTCCAATGGGGGCACATAAAGAATTTATAAAGGAAATCTGAAAAGGAAGAAGAGGGTTTTTAAATTTTTTTAAAGTTGCATTTATGATTATCTACGTATTAGATAGTGATCATGCAAGTGAAGATAAAGTGAGGCAGACGTCAGAATAAGAACAAATTGCAAGCTGTCTTTTTTATGTATCAGTAAAAAACGAAAAACATGTTTTTAAAAAACAGCGTAAAGAGAAAAAAGGGTTACATTATTAATAACATGCAATAGGTATTAAAAATCTAAAATGGGAAAAACCCCCCAGAAAAAAAAAAAAAGGGGGGGGCTCCAATTGCCTGTAAAACAAACGGATGCGTTGTTTTTAGTTACATGTACAATTTTATTTGCTGCGTTGCTTTCCATATTCATTCATAAAATTTAAATGTTATATTATAAATTGAAAGTCTAAAAAAAAAAATTGCCTGTTGATTGCCCCAAAACAAAGCAAAAAAACATATTTCGGGGTTGGGGTTGGGGGTGGTATTTCCTTGACTTTTAAAAAATTTAGATCACAGATCTCATTTCAAGGGGGAGGGGAAGTCTGCCTTTTCCAGAGGGGAATAAAAGGTCACTTTTATTTTACAAATTCGGGCGAGAATCCGCGCATGAAAAAAAAAAAAAAAGGGGGTAAGAAATAAACACATAAAAAAAATATATATATATATATATGTATCTATGTAAAAGTGAATTTCTTTGTGTTTTTATTAATATTTCTTCACTTAGGGCAGTTATATTAGTTTAAGAGTTGTTGAAAAATGTGCTTTATAAATAATAATTAATTTCATTACAACGTGTATTGGTAAAAACCTTGTTAAAACTAATGTCCAAATAACTGTATTCCCCTTTCTAATACCGGTGTGTAGGACAGCGCCGCGAGAATTCCATGGGCATGAAAAAGTTTTTAACTTGCCAGATAGCCGAGCGGTCTGCGCGCTGTTCCTGCACTGCTAGGAGACAGATTCCAAGGTCGAGAGTTAACCCCGGGGGGCGGAAGTGGGATCAGAAAAAGTGAATTTCTTTGTGCTTTCTATATCAATATTTCTTCACTTAGGGCAGTTATATTAGTTTAAGAGTTGTTGTAAAATGTTTTTATAAATAATAACTAGATGCTGTCATGAGACAGTAATACCCGCATAAGGTGTTTGCCTCTAAATGCACACTCCTCTAAAATTAGGCTTTACCAAAGAAAAAGTCAATATAATTTAATAATTTACATAATAGCTAGGGCCTCCATGATTCATCAAATTGAGCATAATATTCACAAGTGAACATGTGACCCAGGGGCCTCATTTATAGGTAATGTATTTCATATTCATAATTCATTCCCAAATTAAATTAAACAACAGAATTCAATTAATATGTAAATTAGGTTTGAAAAAAGGGGGGGGAAAATTTTTTGGCCCATAATTGGAATTTTTTAAAATCTATTTTCTCATATAGATAACAACAAATATTATTCAAATTAGTTTAAAGGTTTTTGATTTTTTTTTCCAAAATGTACAAACTTTTTTATTTTTGATTAGGAAAACACCCTGAAAGCTGCCATATACCATGTATCCCCAAATCAATTTGTAACCCCCACCCTTCTCCCATCAACACACCCCCGAAAACACACCCTATTTTCCTTTTTTGGAAATAGGCCTAGATGGCAAATTTAAAGAAAAAACATCTTTTGTAAATAATAATTTTAAATTTGTTCTTATATTTAAATGTATATAAAACCCTATCACATTGGGCTTCCACGTACCTAACTTAAGTACTAGTTTTACCATAATCATTTTTAATAGCACTGCACGTGCAGTACTAGGCCTAGTGTTGTGTACACATCATTGCATGTATGTCAGTTGGAATTATTTTGTGTTTAATTGGATTATATTTCATGAAGTTGGAGCTATGGCAGTGGGTAACCTTTTTGGGAAAATTTGGGTAAAATAGTCTAAATGAACTGGTTAGGTTAAAGTTTAAAGGATAAAAGGTCATCCGATGCTGCAATGAGACAATTTCACATTCTAAAGAGTTATCGCCCGTTATCGACGTTACATTCAGTTAAAAAAAACAGAATTTTTTTCTGAGAGGGGGGGGGGTTTTCCAGAAGAATTTCCTGAGAAGCAAAAAAAAGGAAAATTATGGTGGTGTCTGTTTTCTGGGGTGGAGGGCATCCAAAGTCTTTTTTTTTTAATAGTCCTGAAATTGGGGGGGGGGGGTCTCAAAACATTCCAGTCCCTGTAAAAAATGGCAAATATATGTGACTCCTAAATAGTGGGAAATTTTTTCCATTTGACCATACTTTTTGGTTTTTGTGTTATTATGTTATGTAAATTTAATGGTAAAAAGGTCTTATATCATGACTTTTGACTTTCTTGACCTAGAATTTAACCTACTTTTCAAAAATATTATATTATATATTTATATATATATATATATAACTTTTGATTGAAAAGAGATGGGTCTTTCATATTTACATTACTTTACCTGAAAAAAAATTTTTCAAGCATCCCAATTTCCCCCCTTTCCCAAATTTTTCATAAAACATATGATAGGGATGCATATTTGATACAAACTGCCATAAATTATGGCATCCCATTATTTAAACACAGAAAGCAAAGGACCAAATTCTTTGAATTTGCATGTATAATTTGATATGGAAACATCCTCAATAATGTATATTCAATTTTTTTATGCTACGCCATGATTAGGAATACATGTATTAGTTTTTGTCATGCCGCCTCCCCCCTTCCATCTGTCTTTCCATCGAGCTCAAAAAATTACTTTTAAAATTTTTAAAAGTTCATTTTGCTGATGCATATACTATGTAAACTACCCAATGTGGAATTTTTTTTATGCGCCCGGATCAATAACCCCGGGCATATATTTTTTTTGTCCTGTCTGTTTGTCTGTTTGTTATTTATCTGTTTGTCTGTTTGTCTTTTTGTTGTTTGTCTGTTGTCAATTTTAACCTTGGCCATAACTTTTGAACAAAAAGGGAAAGAGACTTCATTTTTGGTATTCAACCCATATTAAAGTCCTTTCAATACATCAAGGTAAATATTTGGGACCTTGACGTACCTATATGCTAAAAATAGTTTTTCCCCACTGTTTGTCATAACTTTTTAACCATAGGAGATAGGAACTTGATATTTGGTATGCATACTCCTCAATAAAGCCCTTTCATTTAAAACAAGGTAATGTTTTGTGCCCTTGACTGTGACCTATATGCTAAAAATACTTTTTAATTTTTTTCCCATTTTTTGAACCATAGGAGATAGGAACCTCATATTTGGGATGATATCCACTATTAAGTTCTTTCAAATGACACCATGGTCAATGACCTTGTGACCTTGACCTTGACCTAGGTGCAAAAAATAGCTTTTTACATTTTTGCCATAACTTTTTAACCATGGAAAGGGAAACTTATATTTAGGATGCATACTCCACTATTAAATTTCTTTAAATACACCGGTCAATACCTTACTGTGACCTATATGCTAAAAATAGCTTTTTACACTTTTGGCCATAACTTTTAAACCATATAGAAAATTTCTTTTTGGGATGAATCCACTATTAAGTTCTTTCAAATACACCACGGTCAGTGACCTTGTGACCTTGACTGTGCCCAAAAGAAAAAAAGATTTTTTGAATTTTTTTCCCCGGGAATAGTGTTTCACAAACACATCTTGTTTACCTTTACTTTCCTTTGACCTTTACTTAACTTTTCTTAAAATTAGTGTTTAGCTTTATTTTAAAAACCATAAAGATTAAGTTGGTAATAAACTTCACATGATGAAAATACTGATGTAAGCAATTAAAGCTTTACAATGCTTCACTCTTTTTACCTTGACATTTCCTGTGATCTTGACCTCACTGTCTTAGATAGATCAGTTTTGAAAAACAGTTCAAGATATATTAATCAAACTTCATATGCTAATACATACTGATGAGAGCTATTATTGCATTAACTTATTTTGACCTTAATTTTCTTTTACCTTGACCTCACTTTTTAAAATATGTGTTTATCTAAGTTTCAATAAACCCTTAATTATATTTTTATCAAAATTCATATGATAATAGTAAATTCACACTGATGTAAGCTTTTCAGCTAGAACAACATTTTGACCACAACCTTTCCTTTGACTTCTCTTTTTTTTAAAAAAAAGTGTTAAGCTCAGTTTCATTAAATCATTCAAGATTTTTTATAAAAATAATAAGCTAATATGATTAGTGAGAGCTATTCAGCGCATCAAAAACTTCATCTTGCACATTCCTGTGACCTTGACCTCCCTCCTTTTAATATGTATTTTGCTTAGTTTTAAGAAATAATTTAAGACATTTTTTTATGTTTAACATGCACTTATACATAATTTGATGAGAAATTTTTTATCTATATCCAATTTATTTATATTTTAGTTTCAATTTTAAAAAAAACTGTTTAAGATATTTTCATCAAACTTTATACACAAATACAAATTTTAGTTTTTAGTTTTTAGCCACTAGCCAAGGTCAATACTTTTTGATATATTTTTTCCGGATTCTGTTTGTCTAGCTGTTGTAAACTTTTCACATTTTGACTTTTTTAAAACCACTGGGCCATTTCAACCAAACTTGCCACAAAGCATCCTTGGGTGAAGGGGATTCAAGTTTTTTCAAATGAAGGGCCATGCCCCCATTCAAAGGGGGGATAATTGGGGGTTAATGAAAATTTGGTGGCATGTTTTTTATAAAACTTCTTCTCAAGAACCACTGTGCCAGGAAAGATAAAACTTATGGGTTAAAATCCTCAGGTAGTGAATATTCAAATGTGTTCAAATCATGACCCCCGGGGGGAGGGCAGGGCCAAAATGGCCGACCAAATTTTATATAGAAAATTTTTGGAAAAATTTTTTAAAAAACTTCTTCTCAAGAACCACTGTGCCAGGGATGAAATTATGGAGAAAATCCCCAGATAGTGTAGATTAAGTTTGTTCAAATCATACCCCCGGGGGTAGGGCAGGGCCAAAATGGCTGACCAAATTTTACATAGAAATATATAGGAAAATTTTTTAAAAAATTTTTTAAAAATACAAAGCCATAATTCATCAAATTTATATGGAAGCATCCCAGGAGTGAAGATTAAGTTTGTTCAAATCATGACCCTGGGGTAGGGCGGGGCCAAAAAAGGGGACCAAAGTTTTTCATAGAAATTTATGGGAAAATTCTTTAAAAATTTTTTTAAGAATACAAATTCATAATTCATCATATTTTATGGAAGCATCTTAGGTAGGGAATTAAATTTTTACAAAACATGACCCCAGGGGGTAGGGGGGGGCCAAAATGGGCCACCAAATTTTACATAGAAATATATGGGGAAAAATTTTTTGAAGAAAAACAAATCCATGATTGATCATGGGATTCTTTTGGATTTTAACTTTTCAATAATAAACCATTTTACTTTTTTTAGCTTCAACTCAGGTGATGATGTGGCCCATGGGTCTTGTTTAATGTACCATTAGTAATACACATCTGGGGGGACATTCATGTCCTGTAGACATATTTCTAGTTTTTTAAAAATCACCTCAGGCTAGGGTCAGGCCACAATTAGGGATCAAAGTTTTATTTAGGAATAAAAAGGAAACACATCTTTAAAGTTCTTCTTTTCAGGAACACCAAAGCATGATTAATATGGAAATATTCTCAAAAGGTGTAGATTCAAGTTTGTAAAATCATGACCACCAGGGTTAGGGAGGTGCCATATTTTTCCAGCCCCTTTTTGCCATCCATATGAAATTCAAATTTTGAAACCATTTTACACATACACAAAAAAAACCAATCATTTTCTAAATGATCATGGTTTAAAGCTATTGCAGCATAAGATATTAGGGGAAACTTGAAAGGGAGGGGATTAAAATGTCAAATATTGTAAAAAAAAAAAATATAAAAATTCACCCATTTATCCCCATACCCCCCCCCCCCCAGGCAAAATGAAAATTCCGAAACCTTACTGCACATCTACATACACAACCAACCATCTCTTAAAAGTATAAGGCTGCTGAGTAAAAAGTAGAAGGGGTTTAGGGGAAAAAAGGGGGTTTTTTATAAAAAAAATCATTTTTACCCCCCTTTATCCCCCGGGGGAAAAAAAAATTCCAAACCTTACTGCACATTACATGACACCACCAACCATCTCTCAAAAGATGATTAGGCTGCGGAGAAAATGTAGAAAGGGGTTAAAAAAGGGGGTTTTTTTATAAAAAAAATCATTTTTACCCCCATTTTTCCCCCAAATAAAATTTTGAAACCTTTCTGCACATTAAATACACCACCAACCATCTCTCAAAAGATGATTAGGCTGCGAGTAAAATATAAAAGGGGTTCAGGGGAAGGGGGTTTTTTTAAAAAAAGTATTTTTTACCCCCCTTTATCCCCCCGGGGGAAAATCAAAATTCCGAAACCTTACTGCACATCTAAATACACCACCAACCATCTCTCAAAAATGATTAGGCTGCTAGTAAAATATAGAAGGAGTTCAAAAAAGGGGCTTTTTGTATAAAAAAAGTATTTTTACCCCATTTTATCCCCTGGGGGAAAAACAAAATTCCGAAACCCTTACTGCACATCACAAACCCCCAACCATCTCTCAACAGATGATTAGGCTGCTGAGTAAAATGTAAAAGGGGTTGGGGGGGGGTTTTTTTTAAAAAAAAATATTTTTCCCCCATTTATCCCCGGGGGAAAATCAAAATTCCGAAACCTTACTGCACATCACATACACCCCCAACCATCTCTCAAAAATGATTGGCTGCAGTAAAAGTAGAAGGAGTTCAGGGAAGAAGGGGCTTTTTTTTAAAAAAAATATTTTTTTACCCCATTTGATCCCCCGGGGGAAAATCAAAATTCCGAAACCTTACTGCACATCTACATGACACCACCAACCATCTCTCAAAAGATGATTAGGCTGCTGAGTAAAATGTAGAAGGAGTTCAGGGAAGAAGGGGCTTTTTGTATAAAAAACGTCATTTTTAGACCCCCATTTGATCCCCCGGGGCAAAATCAAAATTCCGAAACCTTACTGCACATCTACATGACACCACCAACCATCTCTCAAAAGATGATTAGGGCGGGGTTTGGGGGGTAAAAGGTAAAAAATTTCCCCTAGATTAGGAGTCTGCTGAGGGAAGGGAAAAGGGCTTTTTGATAAAAAACGTCATTTTTCACCATTTTCCCGGGAATCAAAATTCCAAACCTTACTGCACATCTACATGACACCCCCAACCATCTCCCAAAGATGATTAAGCTCTGGAAAAATGTAGAGGAGTTCAGGGAAGAAGTGTAAAACGGAATTTTCGGGCAGGACACTTGGACATGAGTCAAAATATACCGAACCTTTTGAAAGTGCGTATAAATTAATTTCATTACAACGTGTATTGGTAACAATCCTCTGTTAAAACTAATGTCCAAATAACTGTATCTCACTTCTATTCTCAATGACCGTGTAGTGTAGGACAGCGCCGCGAGAATTCCATCGGCATCGAAAGCAAGTTTTTAACTTGCCTAGATAGCCGAGCGGTCTCGCGCTGTTCCTGCACTGCTACATGTAGGAGCAGATTCGGAAGGTCGAGAGTTCAACCCCGGGCTGGGGCGGAAGTGGGTATCTATGTAAAAGTGAATTTCTTTGTGCTTTCTATATCAATATTTCTTCACTTAGGGCAGTTATATTAGTTTAAGAGTTGTTGTAAAATGTGCTTTATAAATAATAATTAATTTCATTACAACGTGTATTGGTAACAATCCTCTGTTAAAACTAATGTCCAAATAACTGTATCTCACTTCTATTCTCAATGACCGTGTAGTGTAGGACAGCGCCGCGAGAATTCCATCGGCATCGAAAGCAAGTTTTTAACTTGCCTAGATAGCCGAGCGGTCTAGCGCGCTGTTCCTGCACTGCTAGGAGACAGATTCCGAAGGTCGAGAGTTCAACCCCGGGCTGGGGCGGAAGTGGGTATCTATGTAAAAGTGAATTTCTTTGTGCTTTCTATATCAATATTTCTTCACTTAGGGCAGTTATATTAGTTTAAGAGTTGTTGTAAAATGTGCTTTATAAATAATAATTAATTTCATTACAACGTGTATTGGTAACAATCCTCTGTTAAAACTAATGTCCAAATAACTGTATCTCACTTCTATTCTCAATGACCGTGTAGTGTAGGACAGCGCCGCGAGAATTCCATCGGCATCGAAAGCAAGTTTTTAACTTGCCTAGATAGCCGAGCGGTCTAGCGCGCTGTTCCTGCACTGCTAGGAGACAGATTCCGAAGGTCGAGAGTTCAACCCCGGGCTGGGGCGGAAGTGGGTATCTATGTAAAAGTGAATTTCTTTGTGCTTTCTATATCAATATTTCTTCACTTAGGGCAGTTATATTAGTTTAAGAGTTGTTGTAAAATGTGCTTTATAAATAATAATTAATTTCATTACAACGTGTATTGGTGATAATCCTTTGTTAAACGAATGTCCAAATAACTGTATCTCACTTCTATTCTCAATGACCGTATAGTGTAGGACAGCGCCGCGAGAATTCCATCGGCATCGAAAGCAAGTTTTTAACTTGCCTAGATAGCCGAGCGGTCTAGCGCGCTGTTCCTGCACTGCTAGGAGACAGATTCCGAAGGTCGAGATTCAACCCCGGGCTGGGCGGAAGTGGGTATCTATGTAAAAGTGAATTTCTTTGTGCTTTCTATATCAATATTTCTTCACTTAGGGCAGTTATATTAGTTTAAGAGTTGTTGTAAAATGTGCTTTATATATATATATATATATATATATATATATATATATATATATATATATATATATATAAACTAAAGGACTGATTGCTGGCTTACGCCTTTTACGTGAATTTTCACTAATATTAGAGGAAATAAGCTGAAAGGGAAAAATGTCTAATAGTTATTTTATTGAATTATTATGATACTGGTCACTTGAAAGCAGATATACGTGAATTTCCCTTTTCTTAAAATCCGTATTTTTTTGTGTGCTCTGTATACCGGATCGATATTCACGACGCCAAGCATGACGTCGCGATATTTTATGACGTTGTTTTTAAAAATGCTACATTTGTCAATATAAAAGCAATTATCTACAATTAAATTACGAAAAAATGAACCCGAAGACATATTAATTTTTTTACATAGATTTATTTTAAATCAATTCTATTTTTAAAAACCAAAGGATAAACAAATTCGTCTGCACGATTTAAAAGTTAATGATATTTTTTAAATCAAAACCTTGCCTGAAAACAAGCCAAAAACGACGTTTTTCCTATATAATTCAATAGAATACCGTTGAAAATGTAACTACAACAATGACATCTTTGGAATTCAATTACACAAAAACGGTGCAGACGAATTTTATAAAATTTTCAGAGAATGGAAATCAAGGGTAGAGAAATCATATAGGTAATTTTCATGGTATGTTTTCGAACACTTTTAAAAGCCCTGTAAACCCGCGACCTACGTTAACATTCTTTCATACCAATCTTTATTTTTAAAAAGTAAAATCTAGTGTTCTGAACTGTTTCGTATGAACTTTAAAGAAACTTGAAACTTTACTAATAAGCAGTTTTAAGAAGAAGAGTTTCCCTACTTATTCCTTTGTTAGACTCTGAACATCCCTTGTGGTCCAACATTTTAAGAATTTCCCATATATTCCTATGTAATACTTTGATCATACAATGTGGCCCAGCCCTTCCCAAAGGGTCATGGTTTAAACAAATTTGGATTTACACAGGGATTCCATAAAATGTTAATATTTTCAAACACAGTTCTTTAAGGTCAAGATCTAGTAAATGGAAAGTGCCTAGAGATTCATCAAATATGAGAAATAAATTTCTTTAATGACGCTTTACAAATGGCTAATTGAGTTGATTAGGGGCAATGTTTGTTAATAAACAAGATGCAAAAATCACATATTTAACTCATTACCAACGAAAAATTTACAAATTCATTCATGAATATATGGAAGTTTTTTCTTCCATATCAGGCAACGAAAATGTATCCAGTTTTTGCCTACAGTTTTTCAGAAAACGGTGATTTGTATGTTCTTAGTCTCTACTTTAAAATAATGTCAAATTTAATATAGGTTTAGGGGCTACTTTCATGGGATTTCTTAATACATTGATTTCCATGAAAATACTTTATTTTCTACATAATTCTATTATAGCTGTTATGTATGAGAATAAGGAAGTTTAAAGTAATTATGACGTCATAATAGATCTAGCACCAAAAACTCAGTCTAAAGACATTTACTAGATCTTGACCTGAAGAATACTGATTTTTCAATGATTGCATTACGTGGGTATGTTAAGGAAGCATATAAATCATTTCTCGGGAAATTTAGATTTTTAGAGAAAATTAGTTTGATAATTTACCTAAACCACTGACAAAAAAACTTTTTTAACTACTGCATAAAGATAAAAGAGCGTCTAACACAATGACGTGCGCCACCACCACGTGACTTCTATAAATACCAAAATGTTCCTTAATAAAAAAGCTAAGAGAACAACAATACCCCGGAGTTTAATAACTTCTTTGAGTAAATAATATAGTCGAAAAACATCTATATTGCCAAAAAGTGCTGCTAGAACCCCACTGTCTTGTCAGTAAAATAATTATAACACACATTACCACGAAACCTTACCCTAAGTTTTGTGTTTTACACATAAGAGCCGAGCATTTTGTAAAACTATGCTTAACTCAGAATTCTAGCAGCACTTTCCAAGTATTCTAGAAGGCGAAGTTTTCATCTGTACAAATCTTATGTTTTGAAATAACCAGCTTATTGTTGTTCAGTTTATGCAATATTTTTGTTACGAATGACCGAGGAAAGGGCGACTGGGATACGGATATAGTTGACACAAGATGAAATGCTCCCATTAAGCTTGACTTAATGGTAGCTTATAGGTGCTCAATGGTGGCTTAAAGGCCGCCTTTAAACCACCATTAAGCCACCATTAAGCACCTATAAGCCACCAGAAAGCTTCCATTAAGTAACCATTAAGCCACCATTAAGCCAAATTTCTAACTTAATGGTAGCTTAATGGTGGCTTACAGGTTCTTAATGGTTACTTTTAGACCACCATTAAGTCACCATTA